>NC_056725.1:1046473797-1046618797 GCF_019279795.1 Protopterus annectens
CTTGTGGGACACCAAAAATTTGGTGCCTTCAGCCAATGGGAGTAACACAGTTATGACCAGGATGTAGCTGTACATGGAACAGTAGGTTGTGCAAGCCTGATAACACATGGATTGACACAACGTACGACATGTGTCCCAACACGGGGAGAATGGGCAGTGTGTAGCAGTGTGTTCATATCCCACTTGCATCCACCTGCGTCCACAGTAAGGATGAGTGCTGTAGAGTAGTGGCAGGTGGGGGAACTATGGGTATGCAATTATGGGGCTAGGCATGCAGGTGTTGGCTGGCAGACACGTATTAAGACCGCCCTGTGGGTGTAAGTAATATTCCAATGTGGGTATAGCAGATGCCCATACCTCCCTAACTGTAAGGGCACATCTACTGGACAATCTGTAAACCATTGGGGGAATACATAGGGACTATATCATTGAACTGTCTCCGATTACCAGGGACGTCCATGATTACAAATCAGAATCTTAACACAGTCCCAATTAAACCATCCAAGAACTAGTGATATTAGTAGGAAAGGTGACAGAATATACATAATGAATAATGACAACATGTAAGAGTCATAAACTGCATGCACCTCAGACAATGTGTATGAATACATATGTGCTCTGTGTCCATCAATGTTTCAGGTTAATAGCACCAACCTTCTAAATGTGTCCCTGAGGTCATTATGCAGTGTTCCCGATTCAGTGTTTATTCTTCCCCATTCGTATGAGAAGTCTGATAGTGAGAGAAAGCACATGTTCCGCCGACTACCTTAGAAAGTTGATAGAATAATAGGTTTGGGGTTACCACCTGTCCACCTTTGCGACGGATACTCCCCTGTGGGCAGTTGTGTCCTGCATAATAACTGTAATTAAGGCAAATGTCCTGTGATTTAGTGCAAAGACTACCTATATTGTCTGTAGTAGTTGCATAAAACAATTATGTTCTTCTGAAACACCTAAATGTTATAGGTAACAGTATAAGCAACTATAATGCTACAAGAGCAACCTTTTATTTAGGCGAAACAGTGAAGTACACCCCTTTCTACTGGCTGTGGGTGTGTTGCCCTGCAAAGTCTGATGTCTCTACATACAGGTCTATAGGGGTGCCACCTTTCCAAATAGCCAGAGTGGGACATGTTCTGTAGAAATGTCAGACATTCCAGCACTAAACATACCTACAGCCATGCATAGTACAGGATTACACTTATTTGCACAAATAAAAGCTTAATCTAGTTGCATTTGAATTGCTTATGCTATTTCACATAACATATAGAAGTGTCATATATAAAATAACTGTTGTATGCAATTATTAATGAAACGTAGAATATAATAACGTCCTGTAATCTGGACATGTGCTATGTCTTGATTATTTTCAAGCTGTCCCTCGCAAAGTGGGACAGGTGGTAACCCTAAAGTCCTACCTTGGCCAATTGAGAAGGTGTCAAACCTATAACAGGTATGCAGTAGCATGACCCATCCAACAGATGTGGCTACCACAACCCAACTACTCGTTTGTAATGCAGGGTCTTGGTTCCCATGTATCAGCCAGATGGGAGCAGAGTGCATGTGGAACACACACATATGATTAATTCACTGGACAGGCTGCTGATTCCGTACAGTCGAACACCATGCCATCGCCTAATGGGCAGCCATTCCCGATACTGTAGTCAGGAGTGGCCTTAGGTCAACTGGTGACCTAGGCAGAGGGCACAACAGCACCCCCCACCACACCACCCAGTGCCCCCATCCTGGTCTACCTACACAAAATAAATACTGGTAAAGTGCCCCCACTAAAGCGGTGCCCTAGGCGGCCACTTAGTTGGCCTATGCCTAAGGCCGGCTATGACTGTAGTCATGTAGTCCGATGTGATACGCATCACAAGGTATGCCTAAGAGGAACACATGAATATGAATGATTCTCCGGACAGGCCGCTGATTCTGTATAGTCAAACGCCATGCCATCGCCTAACAGGCAGCCTTTTCCGATACTGTATTTATGTATTCCGATGTAATAGGCATCACAAGGTGAGAGCACATTGTATGAGGTACACACAAATATGATTGTGTCACTGGACAGGCCGCTGATTCCGTACAGTCGAACGTGATGCCGTCGCCTAATAGGTGGCCAATTCCCATACTAGAGTCATGTCGTATGATGTAATAGGCATCACAAGGTAATATTGTGGTCCTCAGTCACACCTAGGGGTGTGAGTGTCAGATGCAAGCACCAATGCCGGTGCATTAGCAAGTGCGGGATTGAGCAGGTGTATGCATGTTTGGCTACCAGTATGCGAGTATTGCATTGGTTAAGCAATGTAGAGGCTAATCGAGCGTAAGAGGCTGTAACCAGAGGATATCATACAGCGCAGTCATTCAACAGTATAGGAATGTATCCCATCATGTAGATGTACATGTGAGTGTTTATGTCCAGCATATAGGTACATATATATAGAGATGTATCAGGGACATACTATCTGGCAACAAAGCATTACAAATGAATGAAACGGGAAACACCAGCGATGCCTGTATTATGTAGTGGTTTTGCTCTATGTGATCACAAGACTCCCTCAGACAGACATGTGTCAGTCATACATGCAAATAGTTGTACATTGGCCGTATACATCACTCTGTGCATGTAATGTGCATTAACACAACAGTACCTGTCCAATCATTATGTGTGAACAGTACTCCTGCAATGTATTGTGTACAACATCATCATCATGATAAAGGTAAATGGGGTTACCATAGAGGGACTGGTAGTGTTTTGTGTACAATGGGGTCATCCTCCTCACATGTACCTGGACCATGTAGAAGTGATGTGCATACCAGGACTGTGCACCTGAGGGACAATGGTGAGGATAACAGTAGTATGTTATGATGCATATTGCAATGGTTTAATGTGTCCAGTGGGCACATGTGTGTAATGGACAGCTATGTATAGGGCAGATGATGTCTGAGGAGCCGAATGGCCTTATGTGTCCGTAGGTGATGGTCAGATGTTGGGGAAGGAGTGTAGGTATGGACATGGAGGATAGGTAGGAGCACAGAAATGACAGCATACAGGGTTGGTATATGACATGTGGGGGGGATACACCCTGGATGGGGATGGGTCTTTGGCATTCAAAAGTCCATGGGAACAGTGGGACGGAGGTCTTCAGCCATGGGCAACTGCCACTGCACCTACACAGCTGCAAAAAAGGCAGTGCTGCGGGCTGTCCAGGAGGGGCAGCATCACCCTGTAAATGTGACACTCTGCCCTTGAACTGGCATATCTGGCTTTGTAACCCCTTAGGGAGCCACCTACGCAACATGTCCGAGATCGCACAACAGCAGATATGTACATGTCTAGTCCCGCAACCAAGTGGGGCATGCTCTGTCCTCAGTGGTGGTACCACCAGAAGGTGGTGCAGAGCCAACAGAGGTTGATGTTAATGGCTGAGCCCCAGATGTGCTAGTGCCCAGACCCATGGTCAGCTGAAGTGGGACAGGAGGATCTGCTGGGACCTACCAACCCATTCAACCTATGGTGTTGTGTTTTAAACCCACATATGGCTTAGTGATAGACAACAGCATACAGGATTACCTACAACAGTATGCATAGATATCACCAGCAACCCAACACAACAGATGGTATACATTTGCAGAGGGAGCACAACACATGCATATATACCGCATGGCAACTGTACAATGTGTAGTAGATGTGTGACCACAGCTATGAACAGTTGCCCATCATTGGCTTGTCACTGGGAATCCCACACAGTGTCAGTCATACCACTGTCTCATGTGACACATGTCCAGTCAGGGATGTGATGGCAGTAACACATCCATATCATCATGTACTGTCTGCAATCCCCACACCATGCTTCTGCTGTGCACAGAAGTGTGCTCAGTGTGTAACACAGGAAAGAAATGGTTGCACACACTGACCTGTTCACAGATGGTCCTACAGATGGGGTTCCCTCATGAACAGAGTACTGTCATGTCTGTATTTTAACATGCAGAATAGTCGTTACCACACACATGTAAACAGGCAGTAGTCTCAATGCAGCATAGCTACACTTACATGCTGTAGTTGTGTGGCACATCGCCCTCCTGTCATTAGGCTATTTCCCACTGTGGAAATGATTGAGGTACATCCAGATATCATCTGCAATGCTGTGTCAGAACACCACATCCAGGTACCACTCACAACAACTGTCATGGCCAGATAATAACATGTTTTCCTAGATAGTATACTGTGTTTATCATGCGGATGGCTATGGGAACACCATCACAGCTGTATCACATGCAGTCAGCTAGAGGAGGACTGCAATAGGTGCAGAGGCCATCACCTGACCTTTTCCATCTATTACAATACACATGCTGCTGCTGTGCAGGTGTACACCTTCACATCCACCAGAGAGTGTCTGTGCGGGACAGGCAATGTACACCAGCGAAGGGCTTGGAGACTTAATCATAAGCATCATCTGCCACACGCTGAATAGTACAGGGGAAAACCCCTGACTACTCATTACTATTACATGTGCATGACGTTATTACATGTGCCACAGAGGCGACATGTTGCATTGCTGTAAAAATATGTGTGTAGGTGAGTGAGTGCCATCTGCAACAGATATAGTAGACATACATTAGGTGTGTCACACATGTCAGTTCACATGAACGGATGCCATTGTCACCACAACCACACTCTAATGGGCACACATTGACACCTTTGCCAGGGTTGCAAATGCACATTGTAACTACTTAGTTTGCCACACCGCAGTAATGCACAGGACCACATGCAACACATAGGATATCTGGAGGTTCTATGGGCTAGGGCATGTGAAAGTGATTGACAACTATTGGTATGCCAACAAGGTTTATACTGGGAGTGACTGTGGTTGGGAGCATCACAACCCACATGCAGACACAGGGTGCCAGTACTGTCATGCAGGTATGCATTGCTCCATGGGTGTGTAGTGTTTGGCTGTGCAAGATGGCTGTACAAGGCTGGGTGAGGTGTAATTCTTGCCATTGCACCACCAGACAATGGTGTGCATGCAGGGGTGTAGTGTCTACAATGTCCCACATGGATGGCTACTGCATTATCTGGCCTGACATCCTGGTTATCAATGTGTAGGACCATAGCTTTGCAATGCATGCCATGTCTGTGTTTGATAGTCCTTCACATGGACATTGCCTGGGATGTGCATGTCCCACAATACTGTACAGTGACATGTACAGGTGTACCTGGTTTGGCAGACACATGTAGTGTACACAGCCTGTTATACACCAATATGCCAATACTGGCCTGGTGTGGTGAAACCTGCTTATAGTGAGCAGGTCGGCCCTGCACCTGCATGGATAGAATGGACAGTTATTCTGTGGTGTCTGTGGCATGGGTCCATACAGGGCACATGTGTACAGCATTGTCTGGCCTTAGTGGATCACATATGATGGCACCACATATGTTGCAGCCATTCAGTGTGGAACATAGTGAAGGCACAATGTCTGCATATATGTGCCTATTGTACAGCTGTATAGGGTGCCATGTCCTCTGCAGACCACTGTGGTCACACCATGCCTACTATCTGTCCACAATGTGCATGTTACTAGCAATATAGTGGATATCCTAGGCAAGGTTGTATGTGCATAGCACATGGGTGCGGGGCATATACCGGGTACTAGTAGGGCTGCATACTTAGTTCACCAGCCCTTTTTCCAGATGTATGGGTATGGCTTGCAAACACAGTGCCATGGCTGTCTGACAGCTGTACTCCTCATGAGGTGGCCAATGTGTCATAATATGGATACTATATAGGAAAACTACAAAACCCACTCCCAAACATGTCCAATGGTAAGACAATCATGGCCACCTCTACACAGGCTCTGACAAACACACACTTACCATGTCCTGTATACAAACCCCTACCATATCACACTGCAGCAACACGCGTTTAGGGTACATGCTACAGCAAATACTACAAAGCACTATACTTGTCTCATGCAGACAGACACACACACACACACACACACACGCACGCACACAGTTGGCATGTCTGGGATTAGAACACTGACCTAACTACTTTACTACACTACAGAATTACACAGTTACAGAGCACGCTACCAACATTACTGTGATACAACACTCCCAGAGGTGTATTTGTAGCTGGGTGACATCATCGGCCTTGGTAACGGTGGGTATAATAAATGTATGGAGCGTGAGCAGTATAAAAGCATTACTCAGTCCTCAGGCAAATGGGGACACACACAAACACATGGCAAGTGTGAGACTAGAACACCGACCTAACTACTTTATTACACTACAGCATTACGCAGTTACAGAACGCGCTACTGAGATTACTGGGACATAACACTCCCAGAGGTGTATTTGTAGATGGGTGACATCATCGGCCTTGCTAACAGTGGGTATAACAAATGTATGGAGTGTGAGCAGTATAAAAGCATTACTCAGTCCTCAGGCAAACGGACACACACACACACACACACACACACACACACACACACACACACACACACACACACACATATACATGGCAAGTGTGGGACTAGAACACCAACCTAACTACTTTATTACACTACAGCATTACACAGTTACAGAATGCTGTACCGAGATTACTGGGACACAGCACTCCCAGAGGTGTATTTGTAGATGGGAGACATCATCGGCCTTGCTAACGGTGGGTATAAGAAATGTATGGAGTGTGAGCAGTATAAAAGCATTACTCAGTCCTCAGGCAAACGGACACACACACACACACACACACACACACACACACACACACACACACACACACACACACACACACACACACACACACACACACACACACACACACCAAGTGTGGAACTAGAACACTGACCTAACTACTTTATTACACTACAGCATTACGCAGTTACAGAACACGCTACTGAGTTTACTGGGACACAGCACTCCCAGAGGTGTATTTTTAGATGGGTGACATCATCGGCCTTGCTAATGGTGGGTATAAGAAATGTATGGAGTGTGGGCAGTCTAAAAGCAATTTAGAGTCCACCAACAAACGGGGACAGACATACACACACACACACACACACACACACACACACACACACACACACACACACACACACACACACACCAGTGGTGGGTACGGAACACCTGCCTATTTATAGATTACTATTACAATACTACATACTTACGAATCACGCCACACAGACTACACATGTCAAGGCTGTCATTAAGATCATGTGGGAATGCGGACATCAACAGGGATGCTGGCAGTTAAGATGTACATACCTGTGAACCTGTGTGTTTAAAGTAGGAATCCATCCTGACCTGGAGTATACCCATCTGTGGAATGGACAACTACTAACACTATACAGGGTTACAATGGCCATGCCCATACACAGAGGCACATAAATGACACAAGGTGTCACTGGGCATGCTCACACACTTAGTAGCACAGGGCTGTTCAGAATGCACTATGTGTCCATCTACACAAGGATATACTGGGCATGCTCATACACTTAGTAGCACAGGGGGCATGCTCACACACAGTAGCACAGGGCTGGTCAGAATGCACTACTATGTGTCCATCTACACAAGGATATACTGGGCATGCTAATACTCCTAGTAGCACAGGGCTGACTGGGATGCACTCAGATGGTAAACACGGAGGGCCACAGTGGCCATGCTATTACAGGTAGATGAAAAGAACACATTGTAATGGGCTCTGGTGTTAGTAGTTGTCATTGTTAGTGGGAATGCTGCTCTACATATATTTGACACCAGTCTTTTACACAACATCAGCTGTCATTCTGGGATGACATGGCTGACAGTAGGCAGGCCTTTGTCACATATCACATGCATCCATGATACAAGGGAGTGTGGATATTACCCAAGTCACATCTGCCCACACAGTGCCATTCCAAGGCAAATGTCCTAAACACAGGTTAACTCCCATACACCTACAGGACAACTGCATTGTTTTCTTATTCTATCCAGTGCTAGATGTGTAGCGTCCATATTCACAGCTGGTCACTGTAGATCCAACAATGGGGAGTACTGACATCTGTGCAGTGAGGAAAACCTGGCTGATGTCTCTGTAGTGCACAATAGCACTACAACCACATACCTAAGAACCTAGCACTTCCACCATATACCTCAGAACCAGACACGTGGGCCATAACACAGGTATGGCCCGCTCCAGGTGGTGTACCCACATACATAAAGGCCACTCACATGTACTGACCAGTCCCCCCATGAAAGGCATCACAGATGAGCCATGTGCAGGACACAGTGTCACATGCTGCATTCTAGGATGCAAACTGCAGACACCACCATGCCCTCGGACCACAAACATGCAACCATACATGTTGTATGACATAGACGAGTACACCACCATGTGACCCTTGACCTGTGTACTGTAGTAAGCTCTACATCAACTGTAGACAGCACACATGTACTGACACAGTTGCATCATGTGTTATGCAATGCAATGATACCACTGTCTGTGACCAGGTCAGCTGTACACATACCAGGGGCCCTCTGTACTTTCCACCATTAGCAGATGTCTGTTGCTGTACACCAGTACACACTCTCATATATGGATATGACATACATATACCTGCCCTGGGTATGTACATGCCACACACACAACATACCTGTATATAGCATAGCTGTTGTAGTCCTTTGTGCAAACAGGTGGCTACAGCCATTACACACATGCACATGGAATGTAGGTCCATGGCTGCTGAATGCTAACAGTACATAAGGTGTGATATCAATGTTGACAGAGGTAACATCCCCTCTGCACTGGTCACCCATCATATCATGCAACAGTTCATGTGTCATGTATGTCCTTACACATATTCACCAATTGCAATGCCTACAAACATGACCAAATGTCAGGATTGTAGGACCTACACAACTGTACATGTAGTGTTGTGCATTCAGATAACATGTGTGTGCAGTTGCTGATGTATGCAGGTGGCATGTATCCTAGTACATCATGCAGCTGCAATGCAGCCTCAACATTGCCAACTGTATATGGTGATATGCTCAATGTACAGAAAGATGTACCACAGGTATGGACAGATGTGTTGAAATAACTAAGTGGTGGGGCATCTTTGCAGATGGATGTTTGTTGTGGACAGCTCACATGTGTGTCACAAGCAGTCCTACAATACCCTGTGTAACAGGTAAGCAATGGTTTTGTTAACTGAAGGACATAACACACAACTTAGACAGTGGTCAGGGTGACAGCGAAGGTAAATCACTTGACACCTGTTAATAGATATGATGTCCCTAGTGCATATATCAGCAATGTTGGCACAGGAAGCGTCAGTACAATTTATAACACGTGCAATACTGCTGTACATCTGACATACATAACATGAGCTAGGCAGGTCTGAGATTCACCGCACTGGCATATGTGGTTGCGTGTGTGTCCATATATGTCACGTATTGTGGGGAATACATCTCAGTTGTTACTCACTCTCCTGTACACTAGTGTCCACATCTGTACAGACTGCAATGTAGAAAGCAGGACATAGGCAGGGGTGTGTATATCACACATGTGAGGTATCTGTAGGTGCATGACATAGGTGTATTAATTACTGAATGCCACAGTGTGTGTATGTAGGGCTGACTGGTCCCTGGTGTGAGGATGTATGTTACCATACTGAACAGATAAGACCCCTCCCACCACCCAGGTGATGCATTCTACTATCAGTGTTGATGTCCCCGATCTTAGGCTGTACTGACTACCTGTACATGTGTATTCTCTGTGGTGCATCATGTAGGTGCACAGTACTGTAATGATTATTTGCACATAGGCAGGGGTCCTCATCCCACCAGTAGCAACTGTGTGCGAGTGTGTGTTATCGTGTCGGTGAAGCCGTGAGTGTGTGTGTGTGTGTGTGTGTGTGTGTGTGTGTGTGTGTGTGTGTGTGTGTGTGTGTGTGTGTGTGTGTGTGTGTGTGTTACAGTGTCACTGAATGCATGTGTGTCAATACCTGAATGTGTGGGTGCAGTTGTGTGTTGGCATCCTGTCATGGGAACATGTATTACTGATTCCCATTGAGGCATCACACATCCCACTGGCCTCTACCCTTGTAATCAGCTAGACCACTCTCTTACCTCACCACTCCATGTAACTGTACCTGTGATGTCACCCATTATGGATGTCATGCCTGTGACCACAGAAGCTTAATACACAGCTATCATGCTCTTGGAACGGTAGACGTGTTTGTAAGTGGGACATTCTCACTGGTATGTGGCAGCTACACGGTGCATGCTGGTATATTCATACATACCTGTGAGTAGTCCACATTGACATATGGGACACTTAACTGCAAACTCTGACATCCACCGACATGTGCAATTGGACCTGAAGAAGGACAGCAGAACATCATGACCAACATGCATTTACTGTTGTTACACAAGACACATACTGTTAACAGTATTGTTCACCTGTACTATATGGTATATCTGCTGCCTGTCAACAGTCCACAACATTTGTAAACTACACATATCATCCTTGTCTGTTCACCCTGTGCATCAGACCATATGAGCATGTCCCTGCACTGATGGTGTGGATGTCAGGAATGCTGCACAGGCATCATCACATGCACAGGGTTTTAACATTTGCCAGAGGCCTAGGCTGCACCATTGGATGACATCATGTGTGTGGGTTTGGGCCTTTGATCTAACTGGGCATGTGTGGATGTTATGCATGTGTGTGTTGCGGTGCCCTACATATATATCCAGTGTGTGCGTGTATGTATGCACACAGTTCTCCCATGTGTCTGGCCTACACAGGGGTGTTATTGACAGCTGCAGACTGTACAGGCAAGATTTTACAGTTAATGGTGTCCGGCCACGGACATGTAACCTGTGCCTGCCAGGGGTTGCACAGGCACTACCAGACCGAGGTGCAGATTGGGTACTGTCTGATGTCACTTGTCCACTGGAACTGTGTCCCTCTTGGGACTATCCCGGGCCACGTGCAAGTGGCCTGAAGTGTCGTGGTGTGGATAGCACAGCACCAGATGCACTGCTGCTGCTACTGCCACTATGGGAGCAGGCATGTGAGGTAGCTCATACACGTAGACCTGACACAGGTGATGTAGTAGACCTACGTCCATGTCCCGACACCTCACTCCTACCAGATGTTCCAACACAGACAGCTCACACTCGCGGATTGTCATGCCATGGTCAAGGACTCCAACCATAACACCCAACCATCTATCCAAAGCATCAGCAATCTGCTGTTGAGCATTTACCATTGCCTGGATGCTGTTGTTTAAAGAACAGACAGCAGCCCTCTGTAGCCTCTGATCTTCTCTGTTGCACCAGTCAGCATGTGCCTGTGCCTCCATTATAGCCTGAAACATGCATCTGGTGACACCAGCTGCTGCGCTCTGTCATGCAGGAGCATGTTGGCCAGAGGTCCTCCTACAAGCAGCACTGGCCACGTGCCTGTGTGGGGCACCACCAGTAGTTTGGCTGACACCATGGTGTGCAGGCACACCTTCCATAGCCCCCACACTTTCCTGTTCCAAGCTACCATGTGCCAACTGTTCTTCCTCTATGGCCACTGGTGATGGGGTATGTGCACGTATGGGATCTGTGTGCGGGGATGAGGTGGCTATAGATGGAATGGCAACCAATGGCACAGTTTCAACCCCTGACAATTCTGCCTGTGTCCCAATCATACGTTCATCATCACTGCTAGAGTCTATGGGACACTAACATCTGATGTACCGCAGGAGGGCAATGCACCTACATCACCTGTGGGGGAAGACAAGAACTGTACATTACAATCTATACAATAGACACACACACACACACACACACACACACACACACACACACACACACACACACGTGTGATATGACAGAAGGCATGCAAGATGCATGTGATACGGCAGACGGCATGCAGTGCAGACAATAGTAGTGGTAGTTATCATACATCCCTAGGTTGCACACAACAGCATGCATGTGTCATAGCAGACGGCATGCAAATTACACAATTATAATAGTGGTTAGTGTACATCCATGTGTTACACCATGTGGACCAGCATAGGTTAACAGTACACCTGCCTGATGTGTGGCATATTACCTTGATAATCACATGTAGTATGACATGTGATCTGCTGGCATGTGCAATGACATGCATACATGTTTAACACAATGGTGTCCTGTCAAATATACAGTGGGGCAATGGTGCACCAATTCAGTGTTGTCTGTCCGCCCTACAGATATACTGCAAATTTAGCTGATGTGCATGGCCATTGCAGAGAATCATGAGGCATCTATAGTGCTATACAGTGTGAGTTACAGACAGGGTTCATAGCAATGACTGTGTTCAGATACAATACATATATACTGTGGAATGTGACCCACGTCACTGAGGTGTATACACAATAAACCATGATGTACAGCGATTCAACATCCTGCCATGTATCACCTGTGTTGCACATGTGATACACATGGGGCACTGGCTAGCCAGATGGTATTTGCAGGGATGGATATCAACTATAGCATGTACAGTCAAAGTCAACTAGTGGGCTATATGCCATGGGCCATGTATGAAACTAGGATGAAAGGTTACCTGGCAGTAGCTGACAGGCAGGTCTGTGGGGCCAGGTGGAGCAGAGCCACATTACTGAGCCACAGAGTTAATGATACATATACCATGCATTACCATGTGGTCTTCACACCATGTCTGAGAGGGGAGCGATGTGCAGCTTTGACGGACAGGAATGCATAGTATGGCAGGACTATGTCAAGTGTATGGGACAAGGATCTGTCCAGCATGTGGTAGATGGATGTCCATGAAGTATGTATTCGAGATCAGGATGAGTACGAGTAGCATGTCCAACATCACTGGGTTGGACATGGATTTATTCATTGTATGCATCATTCTACATAGTGGAGATGGGGAATGGGTAGGCTGGTGTAGGCCATCTGCACATTACCAATAGCCCTTAAAGGAAATATGTGATCTGATATGGGTCACTTGAGTGTTCTGTATGGCTGGACAATGATCTCTGTATTCATGAATGGCACCCTATCATTATTAGGTTTGCCACATATGACTACCTGACAGGTGTGGTGATGTAGCTATCACAGGAAAGACAATGCCCAGCTGCATCCCTCACATACAAGTGTCCATTATGTTGACCGCTGCCTAGGTGGTAGTTCATGGGTACAGGATTATTAACATAGGGGTGACAATGCAAGTCAGCTATTGCTTCTAGGTCATAGTCATTCGCATATTCAATAGGCAGATGCCTTCTGTTTGTCTTTGAGGTATGGGCTACAATAAGGGGAATAAAATTCATTAACCCTGACATACTGTAGCTGCCACTGGTGTGATGATCACGTATTATTCAGACACCTTCTGTAGTGTTGGTTCTGCCAGCAGTCCTGTTGCAAAACACTCCTGTGACATAGGAATGTACATCTAGTATACCAAGTGTAAGTGGTACACAGTATGGGTGATGATGTCCTATGACCTGACAAGGTTATGATATGCAGTGTGACATCAACCATACTGTCATCTACCTGGCAAGGTTATGATATGCAGTGTGACATCAAGCATACTACCATCTATATCTGTACTGCTGACATCACTTACATGATCAAGGTTCATGGCCTTCCAGACCAGACTCAGCAGGGTAGTAGTAAAGTACTTCCCATTATCAGTGGTGTCTCCCCCTTTGTGGGTTGTGATACCTGTTGGTGTGCGCCATTCAGTGTGTACACAACCTGACATGGAGCTATGTTTAACATGATGTGTACGTGGAGAGCATCTTGTTTTGCCATATGTGTATGATACAACCTGTGATGTGGGCAGGTCCCATGCAGACTGAGTGCAGCTTGTACATGCATAGTTATGAGTACAGGGGCCCCTGTGGTGTACATGGATATATGCTTGTGTACCTGTTGGGGGGAGGGGGCCATGTGTTTATATTATCAAAAGACCATATCTGGACTGCTTATTCATACTAAGCACTTCTTTAGGACTTGCAAACACTACGTAAGCTAATAATTACTATAGCACTCAATCTTCCTCATTACCTACAGGTAAGGGTGAACAGGTTTTGTACATACTTTTCTCACTTGCGTAGCTCTTGTACTCACTTTCCTCACTTATATAGGTGAATGCAGTTCTATATTCAGGCAAGTCCAAGAGTCAACTGCCAGTGTTCTCACCTGTCTATCTGATGAATCTGGACATCTTTGCCTCATGTACACAGACAAGCCTCTCCTCCTACCACCCAACACTACAACCTGTGAGAGATGCACTCATCTAGCCAAACTGGAGGTAAAGGTCTCTCCAACCAAACCTGACCCTGACTGCCATGTGGAGAAGGTACACAGTCGCACAACACCACACTCATCACATAGGTTTCACTGAATCTACCCCACCATTAACTGGGAAAACTACTCGTGTACCAACACATTAGCTCAATGGTTTCTGAAATTCATAAACACCAATGCCCTGACTCAACATATCCACACACCCAACAGGGGCAACAATATCCTAGACCTAGTCACTACCAACATGAGTGACTGGTGCTCCACACGTGAAGCCAACTCCTCGTTGGTCCGATCAGATCATGTGCTGAACACCGTTGATATCTACATCCCGCACCTACCCCCCCATTAAGGGAACCACAGTATAATACGTCTACAAGGCCAACTACATGCTTCTTAAGAGAGACGTGGTGGACGTCATGACACCCATGCAGATGGACCGTACTGTTACAACTGCTGAATCCTACACAAATGCACTCCGTAAGCACTTACAGGAGTGCATGGCTTGTGCTATCCCAAACAGAACCAGGACACTATACTTCTAATTAACTAAACCAATCTGGTGGTCCCCTGCAATAAACATATTGTACTACAGGAGGAAGACACTGTTGCAAATGAGAGTACAATACCATGCATGGAGGAGATTCTTGGCCAGCCTCAGTAAGAAGGTGAGATCCCTTATAAGATCCTCCAAAACTAGGTATGACAACTATAACACAACTAATACCAACAACAACCACAAAGCATTCTATAGCTATGTCACATATCTCGATGTCAGCAACCAGATCTGCTCTGAGTTACAGCACAAAGGCATGAACATTACAGAAACAATTGATATTGACAACATCCTGGCAGATCCCTCTCAAAGCTGCACACTCTAAAGGCAATATCACAGCATCCATGGGACCATACAACATCCCAGGCTGCATTTTACACAAACTTCAGATCGTACTGTCTCCCCACCTACGCACCATGTTCAATAATAGCCTCACATCGGGCATAGTGCCCCATGAATGACGCACAGCAACAGTTATCCCACTCCACAAAGGTGGCGCCACAGCGGACCATGGGACCTATTTCCCTATAGGCCTGACTAGCCTGGTCTGCAAGGCTATGGTGCACATCATGGATCACTGTCACTGATACATTGGGTACCTCCCAACCTTTGACCCCGCCCTATTTGGCATTGTTAAGGCTGAACCATGCCTCCTAAATCTGGTGTACTTCTTAGAGACAGTTACCAAGGCATTAGATGAGAGTAAGGAGGTCCACAGCCTACCTAGATCTCTCATAGGCTTTCAACACCATTCCTCCTTCTGGTATTATCAACATACCCATCCGCCTGAACATTAACCCCTATGTCATGTGATGGTTTGCAAAGTGGCTCACGGACAGAACCTACACAGGGGGAGTTGCATATCCTAGGTCCGACTGTATACCAGTTACAACTGGCGTCCTCCAGGGCTCAGTCCTAGGACCCCTCATGTTCGGTATATACATCTCTGATGTACAGACAAGCACAGGAGGGCTTTGGCTGAAAAGGTTTGCAGACGACTGCAAACTAGGGGACATAATTGTTTCCCCAGCTGTTACAGACACCCTCTGGAAGGGTCGCACTGAGATGGATACCTGGTGTTAATATCATGGCGTCAAGCTGAATGCCTAAAAGTGCATAGTCATCCCCTTTGGATATAACTAATTACCCACAGACTACCACATAGATGCTAGTCCCTTACATACAGAAAAGGTAATATGGGATCCAGGAACTCCAGTAGATTGCAATCTCTACTTCAATACCCATAATGACAAGGTGGTTACAATATCCTTCTACATGGCCCTTCTAATTTCTAATGGGTTTGCATCCAGATCAGAGGGGCCATTGTGATTCTACACATGTCATATTAGACTCATTAAAGGATACAACACCCCATTTGGGATATACCTTACAAGACAACTGCAACAGCTTGGAAGACCGCACCAGTACCGCACCAAGAGAATTACTGACCTCAAACAGATGACCTATGCAGTCCAACCTACAAAACTCCAGCTGTACTCAGTTGCATATCACATACTCACAGGTGATCTCTGCTTGACATACAAGGCCCATGTCCAACCCTGTGTTGCTGGATGTGCTCCACCTAAACAGAAGCCCCTGAAAGCCACATGCTCTAGGGATATACACCTAACCACAATGATGAGTAGAACTTGCTGGACGGATAGATTCCTGACCCGGACACTCCTCATGCTTTGGAACCTGATTCCAATGTACATCAGGCAGAGCCCCTTATGAGCACTCTTCAAGGGAAACCTTGATATGTGGATGGGAGGCAGACATGTACCCCGGGGATCACTGCAGTGGCTCTGCTGGAGAGAGGCACAGGGAACTATTGGCTCTGCCATTCAGAGGCACATGAAATCAACCTATGGGGTTGGCAAAAGCCAACACACGCTAGCTAGGCTTACAGATACCCTTGGTAAGACAGCCTAGTACCTATCTTTGCACATATTACATGTCTTATGTGCATGGATCGTTAAATAGCTCTTCCATTTTACTTTGCTATCACGCTGATAAACTGTCGGCTTACTAAAAGACATATGTATCCTGTTATTGTGTATTGTAAATGCCAATTGACATAACTAGTGTTTGCCTAACATTACAGTAATGCTGTGTAGCTTGTAATACATATCTGCCTACAATACTGTACGTTACACAGTTATTGGCACAATATCTCAGAATGCAAATCATACTTGCACAGTGGCCTAACCTTCCACATGTTATTCTCTGTAATACACCCATACATATGGCTACAGTTACAATATATCAACATATACTAACCCCTGTTATAGCACATACTTGTTGGACCAGCCCTGCCACTGACATCAGCTGGTGAGGAGTATTTCTGTTCAAAGCCCTTATATAGCATCCCTTGTGTTGTATGCGGTGTTTGTCTTGTGACCTACAGCAGTACACACAAATGCTACAAGTATTACTATGCTCATCAATACATCACTACAAGATAACTGTTTCCACTATATGGATTGTGTGCACTTTAAATACTACATACACAGACATACTGACTGTTCTACATACCTTATTAGTAACCTGAGGTGTCGTTAACTGTTGATTCAATCCTTTTCAATTTGTGTTTCAATGTTCTTTGTAACGTTCCTCTCGTATATACGGATGGTTTGAATGTGTGATAACACATCCTTTTCTAGTTACATATTGGTAACATGTGGTATCCTGTCCACCAATTGCTGTTTCAAAGTAGTTAATTGGATGCACATCAGCTGTGCAGCTACTCCATTAGCCGATACCATGGCAACAGTGGTGTATAAGTGAGTACTCCTTTTGGGCGTTTCCGTTTGCCTTACTTTCAAGGGAGATGGCCTAGATGTGTTATTGCGATATATTTCAACAGCTATATGGAGACACACAGAGATATATTAGCTTCATGACTCCCATGGACTGTGTATAATGGCTAGACAATTTAGTTCTACATGTGAGTACAGCTGTTATATTTCGGAACAGTGCTACTTATGCAGGGTTTGTTTGTACCCGATACTTCTGCAGATGTTTAAGTCTGGCAAGGATGTTTGATCAGCTCAAAGCCATATGGCTATGCATGAACTGTTATGTGGTGTACAGTGTGCTCACCAAACATCCTTGATTTGGTGTACAAGTGTAACATACTGTGCTGTTACTCACTAATTGCTAACACATCCTGGTGTATGCACAACCCCCTGTAACAGGATTAGTGCAAACAAACCCTATTACATCAGCAGCTGTTCCATTGTATAACAGCAGCTATTTCACATAGGGCCATGTTAGTGTGCCTCTGATAAGGTATGTTAAGGCTTCTGCAGATGTCATGCAGTGTGTGAATGATTTGTGATGTTATTACAGTTTATATTGTAATATGTTTGGTTGTGGGGTGATGGTGGGTGTGCTTAACAGATGCAGGTGTGTAGGAACTGCTTTTATACAGAGTCGCTATGTGCATGAGGGTTCCTTCCCTATTTGAACACCTATCCTTTTGTGGACTAATACAATGGTAATTGCAGGCTGATTCATTAAGGCACTGTTATGTGGTTCCTGTATAGCATGCAGGTGATGTTAGTCCTTGAATCCTTTCAGTAATACATCTGAATGTAATAACGTGTTGCTACATGATAGCTGTGTATATCTGTCATAGGTATTTGCAGTCGTTGTAGCTGTGTTGGTGACTGACCCTCTTTGGCTAGGGTTGCCAGCTTTTCATATGGCTATAGTAGGACCTTTTCGAGACACACATCTGATTTTACAGGCTGACATACACCCACGGTCAGTACAAGGGATAGACCTTTCCTTTCTTGCCTAATTATAAGCTTATTTTTGTAGCAGTTTAGTTGCTTATCCTGTTTACTGTAACATGTAGGTATTTTAGATACAGAAATAACTATTGTGTGCAACTATTACAGTACATATGGGACATAATTATGTCCTACAATCTCAGGACATTTGCCACATTTAATATATTTGGTCAGGACACAACCGCCCAAAGAGGGAGTGTCCCTCGCAAAGTGGGACAGGTGGTAACACTATCATTGGCTCATGTCCATAACACATATTTGTAATAGTGTATAGGCATATACTCTCCATATCCTTTGTTCATAAAGGTTGGTAGTGGTGGAATGTGTGATTGCTATGGTCTATGTTATACACATATATGAATACTTCAACCACTGTACATGGGAGATCTACGGAATCACAAAACCACAGTGTTCCGACGCACACAGTACCAGGACCAGACTCCCATACCCCACATTACCGACATCGACAGTAACTCGCAAAGGTAACACGAACATGGAACACACACATAAACACACAGACAAACTGCTACCCAACACATCCAAACAAACCATCCTACACTACATATGAGCAGGTGGCCAAGCCCCCATTCACCCCCCCCATGTAGGTGTCTGCACCCCCACACCACCCCCTACTTTAATATTCTACATCCTAGGTTGCGCAAACAGATGCACAAAGCTAACCCACAACCACACATTACAGTCCCCCAAGAACACACACCACACACAGAACACACACTTACACACACTACAGCCGTAAGAAACACACGTACACACAGTAACCTACCCAAACGGCAACACCAGAAGCACTGACTAACTGTCCATTAACATTGTAAGATTACACCTCACGCATCTGGTGCTTCGATACTGTGTTCTTTCGGACCTTAAGCCTCGGGATTACGTGCATCAGTATGTAAAGCAGTCGGTATGTGGTAGGTATCCCATTTATATGTACCTCCATGGTTATGAAGATGTTGTTAACCTATCTATATATCTACATATATATGTATATCCCCATATATCGACATATCTCTCTCTCTCTCTCTCTCTCCCTCTCTTGCTCCCTCTATATATGATGATGTGTGTGTGTATATATATATATATATATATATATATATATATATATATATATATATATATATATATATATATATCAATAACATACACCTTTCATTGGGTACATGCCGGTTTGTCCTATTTCAGCACATTCTTACCTTTTGTGTTTTATCCTGTCAGTCTACATGACTGCCATTGGTACATCTCAGGTAGCTTAGTGGTATGTTATTGTGATGAATGTGTACATGGTTGCATGTTCTAATCCTGGCAGTGATAGCATACCTTGCAGAGCAGGCACTGGTAGTGCAAGGGTCCTTAATGCACATTTCAGCGGTTGTGTGTTCCACATGTTTATCATTCTGTGAAGAACTACCTATATATCCAAGCTGTGTTTAAGGTATACTATGTAACATGTACACATCTGTGAAGATTCCTGTCAGGGATACTCCCCATTATTTGGAACTACATCCCTGATTACATTATACAAAAGCCCTCACTGACACTCCAGGGAATCCTTGCAGAGTGGGTGGTGAACAGTAGCTACACCCCAGGGATCCCGCAAGTAGCTCTGCTCCACAGAGGGACAGTTAATTGATCAATGAGGTGGCGACAGAAGATACGTTTTGCCTATGCTTATGAGTGGCCTCGGCGGTTGGGCATGTATCTAACTATGTATCTATGAACCTGTACATACAGTATGGACACATGCTGATAGCTTAATTTACTGTTTAGGTATTGACTTACCTTGTGCCAATGGCGTTTGTGTGTACAATAGTTGAGGGCTACCTATGTAGGAAGCACACAGTAGACCACCTATACATGACAATTTACAGGTGGTCGTGTGTGTGTGCCATCCATGTTTGCTGTGTGTGCAGGTGGAGAAGGGTGTCAGTCTATGAGTGCCTACACTGTCAGTGTGTGTGCTATATGTTCTCTCTTTGCCAAGGCATGGGCATACTGGGCATGCCTCCGTCTGCCTACTGGGGCTAGCACTAGGTGTTCATGGTCTGAGTACCCCTGTGCCTGTGGGTCCCTTGGCAATGGTGGTGGGCTGTGAGGGCCTTCACCATTCTGTCCCTGCTGCACCTGTTTCTGCAGGATCATATTGTGTAACATGGCACATACTATGAAGATGTGGGCACACGTTCCTGGAGAGTACTGCAAGGCTCCACCAGATATGTCCAAGCAACGGAACCATGATTTCAGCATCCCAAACACGCAGTCTATGATTATTCTGGTTTCTGAATGTGCCTCATTATGGTGTTCTTGCGTGGCTGTGTGTGCATTTCTGATGGGAGTCATCATCCACGGTTCCAGTGCATAGCCAGCATCCCCCACCAGGTGGCCATATGGGATGTCCCCCTTGGCAGATGTCTGACACAGCTGTGAGGCATGCCAGATGTGGGCATCATGATAGCTTCCAGGGCTGCCAGCACACACATCTATGATAATGCCCTAGGCATTGCACACGACCTGGCAGTTAATGGAGGGGAATCCCTTGCGGTTTATGTAGCGCCTACCCTGCTCACCAGGTGGTGACTTGAAGTGTATGTGCGCGCAGTCTATTGCACCCAGTACCACCGGGTAGTCTGCCACACGGTGGAAGAGACACATATTACTGGCCAACTCCTCCTGCCTTCAGGGGAAGTATATGTGCTCACTGGCATGTGGTAACATGGCATCCAGGAACTGGTGGAGTACCCTGGATGCTTATGCCTGTGAGATACCCATGATATCCCCAGCTGGTCTTTGGAAGGTACCTGTGGCTAGTATTCTCAAGCTTACACATACCTTCATGTCCACTGGGATGGGTTCCCCTCTGTTACTTCTGGCTCTGAGGATTGGCCGGTACAGCCAAACAAGTTGATGTATGATGTACCTGTCCACCCTGTAACACTCTACTATCTCCAGATCATGTAGCCCCTGGTAGGTTACCCTGGGTCTGAACACTCATCTCTTCCTTCGGTGCGTGAGATGGCTGTCAGCGTCATCCTCCACACCACCGTCAGTCTCCAACACATGCTGTTGAATCAAAGCTATGGCAGCCCCTAACATATACATATTAAAAGTTCCCCGTCTGTATACACCAATGGTGCAGAGTGTCTTGGAATACACAGGTGTGTGTGTGGGGCTTTTACACCTTATACTATTGTGCAATGGATGATGCTGGTGTAATTGGGTGTGTTTGTGCTATTCCAGCTGCAGGGTATCTTAAGTAGTGGCTTTACAGCAGGTACTGCTATTGTGGATCCTTTGGTGTTGTCTTAACGCTTGTCTGCCATGATTCATCTATTGCCCTTTACTTCTATTTTCAACCCGATTCACCTCCCATTGTCAGGCATGCATCCAGCTGCCCCTTTCTTGTTTTGTACTTCCACAATCCAGGATTGTGTTGGGAAATGTGTTATGTAGTTGATCTACTGCAAGTTTGCTTTGTTCTGCTGTGACAGTTCTCTTTTCTTTGCTGTACGACACCTCCCCTTTCCTGTTCTGGAGGTAGCTGCTAGCAGCCTTGTTAGCTGTTGTCTATGGCCCACTGTGAGTTTCTAGGTGTTAATTACTCATTTGTACTCCAATTACCATGCTGCAGCATTTCCTTATTGTCTTCCCATATCCTTCCTGTTTCATCTGTGGTGCATGCCGCGCACAACCGTTTACTGGGTTTTGTGCGCGTTTTCATCCATGTTCACATGAACTTTTGGTTACCTTGTGTGATCTCAGCTAAGCAAAGCTATGACTACTTCCACACCCCTATCCTGCGGCTTTGCTTAGCAACACGCAACACGGATTAGTAATGATCCAATGTGCTTACAGCTACGGTGGCGCGACCCTCTCTTGATGTCATGTTTACCTTCAGGCCACTCCTCGGTGTTGTAACACTACGCCATGTGGTACATCCTTATGCCGGCGGGGCATTTGCGATTCAGTATTACTTGACTCATTTGCATGGCATTGACTGCGAATTCCTAGTTACCGCATGGAACACTGTCACAGACCCTTAGCAGCCCTTGCGCCATGTTTGTGGTGTAGCATGCCTGCCATTGACTATTATGGGGATATCATGAATTGCATTACATTACAGTTTTATGACATCTAAATATATTTTCCTTGTGATCCCATTTGCGCACCAATGCACTGCAGTTTTACTTTTCGTTGGTGTGGCCATGACATTAAATGTTATTTTTTTATATGTTGTGCATGTTGTTTTATGCCATTGGCTATATATTTAGCCATTGGCATATATTAACATTATAATATGTAAGTTTGGTCTGCTTTCATGGCTCCGATTTTATGTTTGACAAAATGTAAACTGTTTTTTTTGGTTTACATTTCTACATGCTTACGCTACGCCTGCACAGCTTCATGAATCGCTATATACCTTCATTTGCATGCTACACTGCTGAGCATGGGGTAATTAGCATACATGCGCTGGGAGCTGCGCAGCTCTGGCATATGCTGGTAGTGCATGTGGAAACAGCTCTTACCTGAATTGCTCGAAGGCCATATTTGGCGCTAGATTGCTGATGCTACTCTGGTGCATGGCACAAGCTTCATGAATCCTGGGATTTATCTTTTCATGTCCCACTCTCTTGTATTTGTAAAGATTTAATTATAGTAATATTAAATGAAATAATAATTTAGAAGATTTAATATATAATTATGCACCTATTAAATATATACATATGTATGACATTATTTGTCAGATTATTATTTGTGATTAACAGAAGTGGATTATTAAATGTGTATGTAGTAATGGGGGAATAGTTTTAATTGGCAAAATATACAATTAAGTTAGTTATCTTTTATTTTTTAACTTGCATATGATATTATAACAATTATTTGTAAGTTACAGTAGCATTTGTCTAGTTTTTTTTTATAAAATTTTAGGTCTTGGTTGGTAAAAGAGATAGTTTAGTAATTTATCTATTCAATAGGCAAACTAGGAACTTCGGAATCAAAGTATACCGAATTAAGTATTTGGTATCAAAGTAAGTACGTTTTGGCATACAACATGGTAGGTAGTGTTTTATTTGTAATATATATATATATATATGTATATATGTATTTATATATATATCTATATATTTCTATATATATATATATATATATATATATATATATATATATATATATATATATATATATATATATATATATAAATATATATATATATATATATATATATATAAATATATATATATATATATATATATAGGTCTACTGTTTCATTGAATCTCATTTTACTGAATTTCATTTCACCCCGACCACTTTGCTGAAAACTCAAATTACTGAAAACTCATTTCACTGAATCTCATTTCACTGAACTGCAGTTAGTATACATGGTACTTTGTAGAGCACTTTAAGGCAAATAAAAGGTATATGCCCTTTTCCCCACTGTAGTGAGATCCTGGAGTTAGTATATATAGTTAGAGGGTGGGGGCACTGCTCCCACATTAGGGGGTGTTGGGGGCATAGCCCCCCACTTAGTTTGAGTATATACTGTCTTCTGTAGAGACTCATTGTTGTTACAACTATGCATGTCTATTTTTTAAAATGTATTGTTTTGAAGTTTGTGGAAAATACAATATAAAACAAACACCCCTGCAACTATATATAGTAACTCCAGGATGGCACTACAGTGGGGAAAAGAGCCTATACCTTTTACTTGCCTTACAGTACTCTATACAGTGCCATATATACTAAGGTCAATTCAGTGAAATGAGACTCAGTGAAATGAGTTTTCAGTAATTTGTGTTTGGGGTGAAATTAAATTCAGTGAAATGAGATTCAACGAAACAAAGTAGACCAAATATATATAAATAGTGATTGATATATATATATATATATATATATATATATATATATATATATATATATATATATAAATATAGATATATATATATGGATCTACTGTAAAAGACCAAAAATCCACTTGTTTGAAAATGAACAGTGGATCCTCGGTTATGCACAAGTGTACTTAAGCGAAAGTGCAGTTCTGCAAAGTATGGTTCAACGAACCATTAAGGATTACAGATGCCGAAGCACACTACAGTGGGGAAAGGGACATTATGTGTTTCCCCACTGTAGTGCAATCTCAGAGTTGGCATA
The DNA here is from genome assembly GCF_019279795.1 of Protopterus annectens. Lineage (NCBI taxonomy): Eukaryota > Metazoa > Chordata > Ceratodontiformes > Protopteridae > Protopterus > Protopterus annectens. Next base: position 1,046,498,621 of record NC_056725.1, read on the forward strand.
TTTAAGTAGGGGGGTGTGGTGGGCACAGCCCCTCACATGGGGGTGCAAAAACAATGTTTCTCTGTTCTTTATCGGTTCATTGAACCAATGTTCGCAGAAGTACACTTTTGCTTAAGTGCATTTTCACATAACCGTGGGTCTACTGTTTATTTTCGAAAAAGTGAGTTTTCGATTATATACAGTAGACCCGTATATACATATATATATATATATATATATATATATATATATATATATGTATACGGGTTCCATTCAGAAGTTCGAAATACTAAAATCTCAAATTTCAGTATTTCAAGCCCAAGAAGCTGAATTCACATAATAGCGAAAGTTTAGAAGCATGAAATTTAAAACCTCTAATACCGGAGGTTTTGAATTTCACACTTCTAAAGTTCCACTATGGTCATGTATTCAGGTAAGTGTGTGTGTGTGTTAAGGGGTTTGGGTAGGGGCTGTGGTGTGTGCCAGTGTATTTTGTTGCTGTGATGTGTGTGTGTGAAGAGAAAGTAGCTTGTGTGATGGTGTTTTATGTGTGTTTGTATGTAGTGCGACCTCGGAGTGAGAATATTTAAGTAGGGGTTGTGCATGGGGGCGTGCCCCCCTGCTTTCATGTAGTAGAGTGATTGTGTGTGCTTGTGTGGTGGATGGTGTAGTAAAGCCACAAAATTCAAAACTTCCAGTATTCGAGGTTTTGAATTTCACATTTTTTAGTTTTTGTTGTTTTGTGTATTCTACTTCTTGGGCTTGAGATACTGAAATTCGAGATTTCAATATTTCAAACTTCTTGAGTGAAACCATATATATATATATATATATATATATATATATATATATATATATATATATATATATATAAAGTGCTATCATCAAAGGTAAATTGACCTACAAAAAAGTGTGTCCAAGATAAACAAGTTCATTATATTAATGCAACATTCTGGAACGTTTTAGATAGTAAAGGATCAAGTGCCTCAACTTATTAGAAAAAAACATGTTACTTAAGTCAGTTAGTGAAGCATCTTAAAGTTTATACTGAAAAGTTTTTTTATGCAGAAATATATACACAGAATGTTTGTTACCCTTTATAAAATTTCTAAGTTTATTAAAAATGACTTCTTCAGTTTGCTGGAGAAGCAGTAGAGATGTAAAAACTGATTGGCATATATGTTTATGGATTGTGAAATATATGTTGATTGGAAAGAGATAAATATTTTTAAAGGGTTATGGTCTAATAATTGTTCTGTAACTAATAAAAATACTAATGAATGCTCCACTTCCTTTATATGTAAAAGCCAAAAAAAAAAAAAAAAGTTTTGGAATCTCCCAGCAGTAGCTAGAAAATTATTTCAAAAATTGGAAATCAAACTCAATTCCTGTGTTCAAAGTTTTTTTTTAAATTAACGCAATGCTATGTACAACAGAAAAAGAAGTGATCAGAATAAGATCTATAAATCATACTAAGATGTTTAGTTGTTGGGATAGCCTTGAAATGTTTCTTTTGAAATACCAGGATTCTTAATGTGTTAATTGTATTAGATTACTCTGATGATTCAATGTATTTTTATCATTGTGTAACAGTATATGATACTGAATTTCTTCCTTTCTGTGTATATATTGTATACATGTTAAATCAATAAAACAATATCTTTAAAGATCATATTAATTTATTAAGACTCTGTGAGAAACAGGACTAATGCTCTTTAATATATTACTGAGCTGTGCGTAGTGTTGCATCACCTTATGCATTTCTTACTGGCCAGTAGCAAGTCTGATTTCTTTTTTAGGAATTCAGAGAAATTATCTGCATTAAACACACTTCAAGTATTAATCAGTAGTGCATTCCAGATATGGGGAAGATGTGGCTAGGTGTTTTATCACCTGTTTTAGTGTATGCCTACAGAATGTTTAGGAGATTTCCAAATGAGGATCTTCATGTTTTACTTGACTTATGCCATCTTAGTCAATTAGATAAGTTAGAGCATAGTCTTTTGTGAAATAATTGCAATTGCTTCAGTGATATCCTATTTCTCAAGCTCAGCCATCCCAAAAACTAGCACATGACTGTAATTAATTATTGGATTTGTATTTGTTGTAAATCTAGTTACCTTTTATGTGCTGTTTTTAATTTAGATAATGTATTATCTGTGATGCCACCTAGTATAGAGGAGTCTTAAGTAACTGTAGCAGTAAGCAAGGACTAAGTCAAACTAATTTTGGTTTCATCTGGTGAGTAAATGTATGATTTTAAAATGAGCCTTCACTTTTTGAAGCAGTTGTCTCTTTTTATCTGTATGAGCTTGAAAGGTAAAGCTGTTGTCTTTAATGAAACCCAGGTACTTGAAATTGTGTACCATAGCCAAACATCCAGTAGAAGACTAGATAGTCTTCAGTTATTGGAAATGTTTGCCAAAAACATCATTTTTTTCTGCTTAAACATGTTGTTCCAGTACCATTTGCCCTGGGCTTTTCCCTCCCATCAGAGGTACATACCATTTGGTGCAATATAACTAGATCTTTATTAATACATATCAAAGAAGGTATTCAGAAGAGTTAATTTATGGTAAAACATTCATATTCAACATAGACATTGTATAATTATCCTCATATGGTTATCTTACATATATTAGTCTCTGTATTCTTACAGCAACATTTATTTTCAAATTAGTCCATCATTCTGGACAATCCTTATTAAACATTTCAGCATTTTGTACCAAGGCATATTCTTCACCATTTCACTTGCTGAATTATGACCAGTGGCTAGCCTTTTCATTACACCACTGACCTGCAATAATTCACTTCTGTGAACTATCTGACAATCGTCTCTATCACTTACCATTTTAGAAATGCCAATTGTTTAAGGCCAAGAAAGTGGATAAGCATGCTGCATAAGTGCAATCTTCTGGTAAGAATGTACACCTACATTGAATGCACTCTAATAATTTAGGGGTATCCTCCTGCATACTTACACAATATCAGTTAAAGCATACCGTGATCTAAATGTGATTCTTATCTTCAGAGATTCAACATCTGTGAACTCTTTTGGGTACTCAGCATCATCTTCCTCATTTGGGTGGTCTGTATTGAGATACTTTCCTGTTTTCTGACTTTATAAAGAAGTGTTTTACTTCTGTTGGGAGTGTATGTTCATTATGCACTCTGGCTGGATTTTTTGTACCTGTCTTGCAGCTTGAGGTGGAAGGAGAAACTACCCACTTCACTAAGTCTTGTACAAAAGAGGCCCATAAAGATTGTCTCCAGTTTTGCTCCTCCAGTACCAGATTTTCCCTTTTCTGTCCTGTTCTGGTCCCTTTCAGGACTTGAATGGCATCCTACCTCACCTATTTGAGCAAGGGAAGTAGCCTGACTCTAGGCTTACCTGCCACTCAAGCTTCCTAAGGGCATGATGACCAAAGTAAGGTAATCCATTCAAAAACGTTCTTTACTTAATAAGTGAAAACTTGACTGAAGTGTAGAGGATGGTATTTTGGGATCATAGAAACTCTAAATCAGAACAGAATAATCAATGTATTGTATTGCAGAGATTTGCCAATGTTGTGATGCATCCCTGCTTGAAAAAATGGATAGAGGTAATGCAGTCATAATTCATTTCATTGTTACCCTTTTGCAGTTAGGAAAGAGGCTGAACTTCTGTCTTACTGTATTAATGATGCTGTATATTTCAGAATATAGCTTTGATAACAGCTGACATTGTTTTCCTCATGTCCTTCAGACTGTAAACTGTGTAAGAGTGATCAACCAAATTAAAACCTTTAGTTATAATAAGGAAAATGCCTGCTGGACATCCACTCTGATCTAAGTTAGTTAAGATGTGATCAGTCAATCCATTTTGTTTGTGCTGAATCAGTATTATGTTTTAGTTAGAAACTAGGCTAAATGAGATATAATGTAGTAGTCTTTCAGGAAGAGAGGACAGAGGATGTTAACACGTCTTCAGCTCTCATATTTAGTGAGGACTGAAGCCTTGGGTACATGAAGAATTTGCTTTAAAGATTCTAGAATCTTGTTTCTTGTAGGCTTTACTTTACCTTATTATCAGAATAAGTAACTAACCATTAAAACGTATAATCAGTCTAATGTATGGTGCTACCCTGTGATGTTAATTTTAAACAGTATGTGCTTAATCATAGCCACCCATTGATCAGAGGTTGAATTTTTGTTTGCATGCAATGCAGTCAGAAGCAAGAAAGCTTCAAAAATCATACAGGGCAATATTTTATCAATTCAAGAGCAAAAATGATCACAAGAAAACAGATTAGTACCTTCTGAACTTCATTCAACAGTCATATCCAAACTAAGTTTCCAAAATTTAGTATGATTAGATATGATTAGATAGGTATTTGGACTGTTGTACAGTATGAAAATTTCATTTTGTAAGTCTATTTTGATGTGATATTTGTGACACAGTTACTTGTATCTAGTTCAATGCTTTCAGAACCAGTTTCTTTACAGCATGTATACTCATTATATGTGACCTTTATTAGCTTTCTGCCTACTCTAATGGGTCAAGGCAAATGTGTTAAGTTTAGTTCTAATTATACTGTTTCAGGTGTACTTGTTCAGTAAGCTAACCAGTAGTATATTGGTAAAGGAATCAGCTGCATCGTTCACTGATACCACTATATGGATGAAAGGCCAGCTAAAAATAATATTTTGAACTTCCTATAGTCCTGATTAGATAGAGGTAATGGCAAAGTTTGTTTCTCAAGGTAGTACATATTGGAAAGTGGTAACTAAGATACCAGTAACAGAGAACTGATTTGGTACTTTGGTCAGGAAATGGTTTGTTATGTTTGTGGTGCTAGTTGCTTTATCAGCTGTGTTTGGAGTTTACAGTTTCTGAGGGAACCTCAGGAAAATAACAGCCATACAGAACATCATATTCATAAGGCAGCAGAAAGTATTTGAAGAACTAAGCCAATACAGGAATAGTGAAGGAAGGTTTTACCAACAGGGATGACAACAAGAAGGGCTATATAAAAATAGAAAAGAGGGATCTAGAATTTATGGAACAAAATCAGCAAAGGATCCAAGATATTTGAAACAAATAACTAGAGTGCATCAAGTAAAGGAGTGGGAAGAAGTTTGGACTGCATGTTAGAGACTGTCTTCCCTTCCAGGGACTGATAAAAAGAGTATAGGCAAATAGTAACACGTAGGGAATTTGTAAGTGAAAGAGCAGAGATGGTAGAGTTTAGCTGAGTGAAGAAAATAAGTTGCTGTCAAAAGAGAGATAATTAATAGGACATGTAAAATACTGCAGAATAAGAATCAATCCAAGAAGATTAGAAAAGACTGGTAAGAGAGTCTGGAAAGACAATTTACAAAGGAAAAATAGGGACATTTGTAAGGCTTCTGAGTATGCAACAAAGTGCAAAATGTTTAGAATTTTTGCTTGGAAGCATTTACATGTGCATTTTATACCCTAAGCAGATTTCAAGAAATTTTCTTCAGGTAGATAACAAATGCTGGAGGTGGGATGGGAAAGACAGTGATGATTGTGAACATGTTTTTTTGGAATGTACTTTGTTGGTACATCTTAAAAATTCCATTTAGGCTACTTTGACTATTGCAGAGCAAATATTTGTAACCAGAATCATAGGTAAGGAGGGGTGAATGGAACTTCCATCTGGGTTGCAAGGTGTTAGGGGGTGTTTAATCAGCAAGATCCATGTTTTTCTTTTAAGTTTTTTGGTCCACATTTAAATATGAGGATGGGCAGTTTAAGGTGTGAGTATTAACAACTGGCACGCTTTCTTAGGAGGGAAGGAGTGCCAGACTGGAGAACAGACTTTTTTGGCTCTCACATAGAACATGAAGATGTCCAGACTTGTCGATCCTCCTTATGTGAAAATGAAGGACTGTCAGGAGAATAGACCTCTTTTTTGCTTTCACATAGAGCTTCAGAGTGTTAAGACTTGGCACTGCTCATGGGAAGAGCTCCATGTTGGAGAACGGACCTTTTTTGTTCTGTTTCTTAATCTGGTGTTGAGGGGTGCCAGAAAGAGGAGTTGCACCAGTTGTCAAATGAGTCAGTTTTGGCTCTGATTGTAACTAATAAAAGGATTGTTTTGAGAGCAGACATGTATCTAGATCTAGAAAATGGAAATCAAAATTTAAACATACTGTAATTGTAAATTAGAGAAAAGGACTAGAGGCAAGATTTTTTAGAAAAGGGAAGGAGAAAATTATGTAAACATAAATGGAGTTTGTGGGAATAATACATGCAGAATAATGTGCAGGAGGACTATAGTTTAAGGAAAGGTAGAAATTAAGCAATTTTGGTAATGTAGGAGTGAATGATAATTGTTAGAAACATATGTATACTGCATAAAAGCAGAATTGAAAAATGTAACTGCAGTTTGCTTTCTTTTCTGTTAATGCATATGTACCTATGTCATTGTTTGAAATGTGAATTTAATGAAGATGTTAAAAAAACAAGCTGAGCATTCTCTGTATCTTCACCAACTCTCTGCCAGAGTGTATTGAAACCTTCATGAATAACTGCATTCTTGTTAATGTGGGTATCAAACCAAGCCACGGTTGGTAGGAGTAAACTCTTCACATTTTCTGGTTTTAGATAAATGTAGGCCATGGTAACATTTTGCCTCTACATTAAGTTTGTTTAATAAAGATAGTAACTATCCATTTGACTCAGGTGCTGACTGATCAGTAATGAAGCTGTTCTGTTACTAATACTAGAAAACCTGCTTTTTAAAACGGTTTTGCTGTAAAGTGACATCTGTCATAACATACCCTGGAGTGAGTAGGTACTGTCTGAAATGTAATATTTTAGGCAGATCTCAGTTATAGCTAGTATATGAGATTTGAATTCATACATATATGTCTGGAATTTTGTAATTTTGTTGGAAAAACTCCTAGCTTTTAGGTGGATAGTGTTAAAGGCCATTCCTAGATAGTTTATTGTTAAGTCTCAGAGTAGGTGAAGTAATTACAAACACAAGACTATATAGAACTATAACTACAAGAGCTTGCCTGCTACGTATCGATACTAAGCAATGAAACAGATTCAGTATCTCTAGACAACAACATGTAAGTATTATGGAGAAGTGGGAAAAATTCTGATGAGGCATCTCAATATAGGCATGCTATATTAGTAATGCTCTACTAGGATTTTTTTTTTACAAAATGGAGAATTTTTTTCACTGTACTAAAAGAAGGAAGAAAATGCCTGCAGCTGGCTCAGGGAACTTCTATGGTATTGTAGCATTAGATTCTTACAGAATTAGTGCTTTCTCTGTAGGGTGTGTGAGTTTTGCAAGTGCATGTAACTTAATTTGCTCTATTAACAAGTGCTATTTATGAGAATATGTTGCTTAAGAATGTGGGTTTCCTCCAGGTACTCCAGTTTCCTCCCACATCCCAAAGACATGCTGTAAGTGGGTTGGACACTCTAAATTGCCCCTATGTGTGTGTGTGTGTGTGTGTGTGTGTGTGTGTGTGTGTGTGTGTGTGTGTGTGTGTGTGTGTGTGTGTGTGTGTGTGTGTGTGTGTGCCTTTTGTGGAAGGTTGGGCACTGGGCCGGCAACTCGACACTATAAAACACCACTGCCAGTCATGAGCGGACAGGTGATCCGCTGCAGTGACCCCTAACCTGGAAAAGCCAAAAGAAGAAGAAGAAGAAGTTGCTTAAGAATGAAATGTAGAGCATTATGTGGTGGAATTATTGAACAAGATGCCCCTTAAGTAAACAAAATGAAAAACATATAATGGCTGGATGGGGGAGTTTTATAAGGTAAATATAGTAAATATCTATATAAAGTCAGCAAAAGGAAAATCTTGTTTCAGCCAGATAATTTTAAGTGTCTATCTATCTATCTATCTATCTATCTATCTATCTATCTAGCTATCTATCTTCTGTGTGTGTACGCGCGTGTGTGCTTTACAGTTTCACAAATGACACACTCCAAGACCTACATACCAATGAAACCTAAAATATCAAAAAAAGAAAACTTTAGAATGTAGAATGCATCTAGGATATTCTGCTATCCCTTTAAAAATGCTATGTTGATAAACAATACAAGAAATATCTAGAGCTGCTCACTATATACCAGTTTTGTAACTTTAATATTCCTAACAGAATAATGTGTACTCTTTATTAAGAAAAAATGCAATACATATCTTATACTATAAAATGTATAAATGTACAATGCAGTTCTTGATATGTTATATGAAATTAATGCTGACAGTGTATGTATTGTTTAAGCTTTCAGTATTATAAGCAGCAAGTAATGCATCAAGAAACTTTTCTCATAAGTCCAACCCACCAGTGCAGGGACAGGGCTTCTACCTGTGATTCTCATGATCTAGCATCAAGTAGTGACTTGAGAAGCTAGAACTTTGGCCTAGATGGTTGGCTTTTGTGGCCAATAGACTTTTTTTGTATCTCAAGAAGGTGTTTGAGATTTTATAGCACAGTGTTGCCCTCTAATATAGGTTGGAGAGAATCATTACTGTCTCGCAAGTAGATATACAGACAGGAAATGTTGAACATGAATTCTTCATGGGTGGAGCATGTTTATTTCACTGTTTGCCTCTTCCACAGGGAAGTTTGGACATATAAAAAAATCCTTGCAATTATGAATAAATAACAGGGTTGGGACCAGTTTAAGAAATACTAACTAATACCAACTAAGTAATATGAGAAATACGTGCCCTTTTCCTTTAAATAAATACTTTTTCTTACAGTGCGCTGTAAAATTAAACCTAAATAAATGGTCTGGCTTCAATAAAGCCTACACAGTGCTTTAAGACTTGTGTGCGTCATGGTGTGATACACACATGGTAGCATGCTGCTTTGTATTCAGAAAGTGTCTCTACATGCTGTTTAGAGCCACTCAAACATGATAAACATTGTGGCATGCTAATTACTGCATAAGCAGCTGAATTGTATGCTAATCAACCAATCCAAGATGAAGGAGCTATTCAACAAGCTATAAAGCAATCGTGTAGACTCAGTGTAGATTTTGCCTGCAAATTCCAAAACCTGTTGGAATACAGCCACAGAAACTACTGTACACAGAAACAATGCTGGGGCAGCTGTTGCTCTTGTACATGTATTTGTACAACAGGTCCAAGTCTATGCTGCTGCTAACAGACCTCAGCGAAGAAGGAGAAGGTTGTTTAGACCCCATTTATAATTTCACAGCCTGCATGAAGTGGAAATTGTAGAGCACTACAGGATGGATAGAGACACTACAGGAACTCTGCAGCCTCTGTAATCCTCAGCTGAGATCAAAGGCAATCCAAGTGGAGCCAATACCTGTGGAGATTAAGGTATGTGTAGCACTTACAATATTAGCCACAGGAACCTTCCAGAAACCAACAGGAGATATGTTGTGGGTGTTACAGGCATCAGCATCCAGGATCCTATGTTTCCTGAATGCTATGCTACAACATGCCAATGACAACATAAATTTTCCTCGAACACCTGAGGACAGAGCTACAACTACTATGTAGGATTATTACACTGTAGCACACTTCCTTGAAGTATTGGGTGTCACAGATTGCATGCACATTGAAATCACAAAGGACCACCCAGGAAATAGGGAAAGATGTATGTAAACTGAAATGGCTTCAACTCTATTAACTGCCAGGTTGTATGTAGTTCTAAGGGAATCATCCTGAATGTGTGTACTGGCAGCCCAAGCAGTTACCACAGCTCCCATATCTGGCACAACTCTCAAGTGTATCAGAGGCTTTCTAGGGGGATATCCCACAAGGTCATTTGCTGGGAAATGAAGGGTATACACTTGAGCTGTGGCTGATGACACCCATCAGAAATGCACACACACTCACTGAAGAACAATATAATGAAGCACACGATCAAACAAGACATATCATAGAGCTTGTGTTTGGGGCTGCTGAAGTCACGGTTCTAGTGCCTAGATACAGCAGGGGGAGGCGTACAGTACAATCTCCATTCCTGTGCTGAAATTTTCACAGTCTTTGCTATCCTTCACAATATTATCCTAAGAAAACAGCTTCAGCAGGATCATGAAGGGGAAGGGGCACACATCCCACCACCACCAGTATGGTCACCACAGCCACAAGCAGGTGAGGAGTTAGAGGGGGAACCACAAGCCACTGTAGCTGTAGATAGATATAGGCAGGAACAATATGCCCTCGCTCTGGCCAAGAGGCAACAGATAGCACATGCTATCCTATGCACATGCATACATACAGTAAAATGGATGCCAGGCAATGTTCACAACCTTTACTTACACATGTAATGGCTCTGTTACTGCTAGCATCACACAGAGTCAGCCCCGGATCAAAACACTTGTAACTGCTGGACTATCAAGATAAGTACTGAACCTTGAATAGGAAAATAAATGGCTGATAATACAAATGAATGGCAGATCCTTGCATAATGTTACTTGATAATGTAACTAAGTAGAAGGTGAGTTATTTTTACAGTAATGACATCAATATGTGACAGCATTGACTTATGTCAATAGATGTGTTCACTATGAACTAATAGGCTTCATGCATCAAAGAGACACACATTAGAAAAACATGTAAGAAAGAAAGAAAGAAGTAAAATTTTAAAAAGAGAATAACAAACACATATATAATCACTCAAGCAGCTATGCACCCTGGGCATCAGACAAAAGACTTATGTATCCCTGAATCCAAAAGATAGAAAGTCAAGTATGTGGCATAGTCATCATCATTTGCACAAGGTGTGCATGTGTCTAAGACAGATAGGCAGGCAGAAATTTGGATAAAGTATAAAATGGCCACTGAGACAGAATGAACTGTATTTCTCATGAATGACCCATATAACTGTTATGTGCATGTCTGTCTGGACAGTCAAATTGAAATGTATGTGTGATCATCCGCAAGAACACAGCCAAGCTCTGTGCTAGCCCTACGTCCTGTTATGTAAGACAGGTGTAAGTCATACATGGTAGAGGTAAGAGTTCATCGTTGTCACTCCCAACCATGAGAACTGGCTCTGCCAGGAGTTGTTACTGGCATGTCCATGGTCAGATGTGCTGCTGCTATCTGAACATGACTGATGTCTGCTGGACGAGCGCTCTTCACAAGTATACCCAGGAACACAACCCCATGACCTACCACATCTGGGTGTGGAAACCTCCATCACTGACAGACCAGTGGAAGTAATGCCACTATGGGAGCATGATCAGGCACAGCCATGTTGGCTAACATCAGATGATGCTGCTGACTTATGTCCACATGGATGCTGTCCCCATCCCAGCAGATGTCCCATCACAGATACTGCCTGTTCCATCGTGTCATTCATCTGATCCATTGAATTAGCCACATGGCAGTGGCAGTCACATATGTCAGCCTGTGCCACATCTACAACCCTAAGCATGTCCTTAGAGGCCCTTGTGGGATATGCCTGTGCTTCCATAATGGCCCTAAACATATGCCTAGTGGCACGTAAAAACACACAAGGATCAGGTGAAGGGTGGACAGCAAGCATCCTCAGAGAACTCCTAACAACCCTCCTGTGTGGCACCTTGCCCACTGTTTGGCTATGACTGGGGTCAACTGACACTGAAGCCATAGTAACCACACTACCCTGATCAAGTGTGTCACCCTCTAACTGTCCAATATCTGAGGGCTTCGTGGAATAGGTATGCATAGGCCTACTGACTGTGTCCAAGGAAAATTGCAGGGGATGGTGGAATGTCAACCTCAGTGTCAGATTCAACCTTTGTACCCCCCAATTGCTCCTGTGTTTGGCCTCCATCATCATCAAAGTCTGCTGATACTTTGATATCAGGTTTTAAGAGTCCTACACTTCCACTGTCAGGATCACCTGTGTTAATAAGCAACAAAGACATGAAAGAAATGAATGTGTACTAAATATTTAAAGCAATTTATATGATAAATTAACACTGTTCACACTATTGCAGATGGGAGAGCAATACACACAACACTCATTGCACCCACCTCACACAGACAGACAAATGCATATATCTGAAAAATTTTCATTAATAATCAAATAAAAATGTTTGTCTTACTATGAGCAGATGACTTCATAGGGTGAATGGTCCTGGCAGAAATGAAGCAAGATAAGTATGCAATCATCACAATTGCAATAACACAGGGAGACAGTGAATACACAACTTTTGCTTATATGTCCGTTAATAATAATTTTACCTGAAACTTGGCTGACATGTCCACCCAAAGCCCATGTGTAATGAACAAAAATGTATCGTTAAGCATCTTAAGTTATCAATAGGATCATCCAAAAAAAATTACAACAAAATAAATAAAAGAAAAACAAATGAACTTTTAGTTACATTTTCTATATTTTAATATGCAACCAAATCTTACAACTTGACATATGTAAGCTTATCTGGAACCTCCTCCTGGCACATATGTGTCCTTCCAGGAACACCAGTACCGACATCAATCACTTGTTTTTGTGTGGTTTCCACTGAGCCCTGTGGATCTCTGACAGCGGACAGGAACTCTTCATTTGGCATCAGTGGTGGCTCTGTAGCAGGCTGCCCCACCCCCAATAGCCAGCTGTTCATGAGCAACTACAGCTGCTCTCCTCCAGGTTGCTGAAATCATATTAGTGGCCCTATGATGCACCTAACCATAAGCCCTGGTGTACCCCCTATGGCATTCACATCATTGACTATCTGGTTGCAAATCTACATTCTGTCACCCACACCCCCATTTCCTCTCTCAAGCAGAAAGGCGTGAATGCCTGAACTATGACATCATTTTCATGGTCACTGAATAGGTTACATGCATGTGTAGGCTTGGGTGACATAATCCTATGTGACATAAAAGAGAGAAGGATACAGCACATAAATATCCCATAATAAAATTCCTGTTTATATACACATAGGGGGAATTCAATAATGCCTACACAGACTTATTTGCCATGTAGGCATAGTGACACGGTGCTTACACAGAAGTAAGCAGATGCGCACTCCAGTAAACAGAGCTGAGGGGCGTTCGAACACGGAAGTGTCCATGGCAGGCAAATCACCTCATAAGCAGGTGAAATACATGCAAATGTGGCAGGTCATGTGTCTTAGCAAGCAGATAGGCAGTCCTGCAGACCCAGTGTTGGTGTCTGTAATGTACACAGAAAAATTCCATGCACAGGATGTAAAAATGACACCAGGGGCCATAAAAGTGTACTTACAGTGGCAGAAATAGCATGGAGGACACAGATATGTACAAAGCTAACCACAATGTGTCCAAAACTGCATGGAAAATAATGTAAAATAATTTAACTTTTTTTAATTCCCTGTGTATGTTTGTGCAGTACGCTGCAGTTCACAAACATGCCTTTATGGAAAAACAAATATAAAAAGAGTATAAAAGACCGAATTTGTGAGTATGTAACAGTAATGCATTATAGGACCCTGTGCAGAGTATGTACAATGTTAGAATGATGTGGTTGCTAATGAGGCAGGGCCTGGAACTGTGTAGTTACCAGGTACTATGCACAGATCTGTATGCAAATGAGCTGGGGTTACTGAATAGAACAAATGGGTATCTGTGTCTGCAGATCCCATCTGTATAGGCACAGAACCATATTGGTGCCCAGAAAAGAGGTAACTGACATCAAATGGAGGTGTGTCCACAATAATTTAAGCTCACTGGAGCTCAGCGGTGCCTGTTTGCATGGCGAGATGCTGAGCTGAGTAGGTGGCCATGTACACTGACTGCTAAGCTATGTTTACTTCTGAAGCGCATGTTTCATCGTGTTTGTGAGTGTTTGTGTGGTACTCTGCCATGCTGAGCATGACCTTCCATGGGGGTCTGTCTATGAACTGCTAAGCTGTGATGTTAAGTTGTCTATCTCGCCTTCATTCTTGCTGGATGGGTTCGGAGCCGACCTTGGCTCCGACTCGGCCACTCTAAAAGCTCGAGAGTTGGTTCCACCGGCTCAAGGCTCCCCCTATATCCCACAATGCTAGGCGTGAGTTACCTCAGATCTCGTTTGCCGCTACAGCGATCGAGGTGTGTTTTCTACCGGCTCCAGGTTAGTGAAAGTTAGACTAGTTTAAATTCTTAAACTTAGGCTAGTTTAGTGTAATTTTCTTTCCCCTTAGTGTAGTGGACTTATTATCCCTTACTACCTTTATCCAGCCCCCTCCTTTTATAAAGAACATATAGTTCTTCCCTAAGGCCTTCGGGCCCTTCCTTCCCTTTCCTTAGGGTGTGTATGTGTTTACTTAGGGAGTTTTATTAACTTACCTTTAGTTTTAAATAATTACCTTTTAATCCTATCAGTGTAATCTGTGTGTGTGTGTTTTTGTGCGATTACACTTCAGGTTCCTTGAGTATGTCCAAGGATACAAAGGTCTCAGGCTTCAAGAAGTGTGACTCGTGCTGTCAGAAAATGTCTCTGACAGACGGTCACACTTCTTGTGTTGCCTGGGACCTTTACCTGCAGGACTCTTGTGCTGTATGCCATGGCTTCAGCCCAGAGTCCTGCAGGAGAGAAAAAATAAACTCATTTTGAGGGGTTTAATTAAGCCTGAAGGTTCCCTTCCTGTGTCTTCTGGGAAACCTTCTCAGGCTTCTAAGACCTCGGCTCCAGCTTCAGAGTCGAGGCCTAAGGCTACTGCTTCATCGGCTCCGGCTGGAGCCGATGAGTCTTTGACTGCTGTTTCAGTGGTTTCCTCGGCTCCGGCGGAGCCGAGGTATTAGAGTCATGGGTCGGCTCCGATCATACCATCGGAGCCGACATCTAGAAAGAGATCGAGGTCACCGTCCTTGGCTCCGTTCATTCGGCTCCAGCGTCTCCCCTGCTGTCTGAACGAGCCATAGATCTCACTCCTCCAGGTCATCGAGGCTCTCAGATCACGACCTCCAGAGGGTAGTGAGTAGACTTTGAAGTCCGAGCACTGGCCCAAATGCTCCAGAGTCCGACTCATCAGTCGGTGCCTCAGCTTGTTCCAATAAATATTCCTTCTCAGACTCCTTTGAGCTCGGGCGGGCATCTCGAACCGAGACTGTGGTAGCGTCGGAGCCAATACATTTGTCTTCGCTCCGTCGTCGGCTCCGATTTCTTCCTTTGAAGAATCTCGGCGCCGGGCTTCCTCGTCGGCTCGAGGGGTGAGTGGCATCGGACCCTTGTCCGACCCCCTCTCACTCGGTGCTTCGGCGCTGGTGAGTTCGGCTCCGACATCGGCCTCAGAGCCATCTCTGTCGGTGCCGAGGGAGGTTCTCAGCTTCTCGGGCGGGACCTCTGGCTCTGCCTGACAGAGGTGCATTCGAGGTCATGCGGAGTGTGTTGGAACCTTGTTCGACTCCACAGTCGGCTCCGTCCGCCCCTCCCACTGGTGCCTTTGGTTATGTCGACTCACTCCCTCATCCCAGACCGCAGAGAGCAAGCTCCTCAAGAATCCCCTGTGGGGATCTCATCCTCTTCCGAGGCCTCTCCTGAATTGGCAGGAGCCCCTAGGAAGAGAAAGTGTAAGAGGAAGCACTTAGACTCACCTGAGTCTGTCACCTCTGACACAGATTTAGAGGATTCCGAGGGTTCCTCACGTTCCCCTTCTGAAGATGTCTCTTTCGCAGACATTCTAGAGATCCTGAAACAGAGGGGAAATTGGCCAGCCCTTAACCCTTCGGAGGATGAATCTGTGTATCTTGAGGCGTTTGGCTCTCGCCCTTCCACCTCCTGGGTGTCCCCCCCTTTGATCCCCTCATGCAGGTGGTTGCAAAGAAGGCCTGGACGGCTCCTGATTCAGTGGATCCTACCCCCAGGAGACCCTCCAAATTTATAACAGCACCAACTGACAAGCAATTTCTCACAAAAGGTGTTTCTGTGGATGCTATGGTGGTAGCTGCTGCCACCAAGAAGGAACTAGCTGATCCTTCGGTGCCTGTCCATCCACCTAACAAGGAATCCAGGTCTATGGACAGGTACGGGAAGCGGATGTTCTTGTCTGCGACCTTTGCAATGCGTTCGCTGAACTACCTATGCCATTTTACTCGTCTTCAAAGGGACTTGATCAAGGAAGCGAGTGATATGTTGAAGGATCCTACAGCTGCGGGTTTTCAGGACAAGATGAACACTCAGCTGGCTACCCTGAACTCCATAGCTAACTCCTCCATGCCTCCTTTCTTATGCGGCTGATGGAGCGAGCAGGCCGCAGGGACAGGTGTGGCCTTACGCAGGCACGCCTGGATGCGGTTATGCAACTTTGCGGACCCCTTTAAAACGTCTTTCACTAATTCCCCGTTTGATGGATCATCTCTTTTTGGTCCTCAAGTGAAAGAAACCTTGACTAGGTGCGAGACAGATGGCAAGACTCTTTCTGCCGTCGGAGTCCGTTTTCTACTCCTTCTAGGCCTTACACCAAATGCCAGAAAAGTGGGAAAATCTGCTTCCATAAACTATCTCTAGGGACTTCGCCTGACGACAAAGTCGGTTCCCCGCCAGAGGCAGAGGGGAACAACAATGGTACAAGCCTCCCTAGAGGCAGGGGGAGTATTCGCAGAACCAGGGCAATCGGGAAGTCTTCTCTGATAAGCCCTTTCAGCATCCCTGGTGTTGCCCGACTGCCTACCTTCGGAGGCAGTCGGGGAAGATTGTCACTGTACCCAAAAGCCTGGCTATCCCTGACTCAAGACAAATGGGTACAGTCCATCATTTCCGAGGGCTATTCCATTCCCTTCTTTCGCATTCCAAACCAATCAAAAATCCCTTCCAGATGTTCCACCCGGCTCAAAGGGATCTTGCAGCTTTGGAAATTTCAAAGCTGCTTGCAAAAGAGCAATTCAGCCAGTTCCAGCAGACCAGCAAGGATCCGGAATCTACTCCAGGTTCTTTTTAGTTCCAAAGAAAACGGGACTGGAGACCAATTTTGGATCTCAGTATCTTGAACAAGTCAGTCAAGAAAACAAGATTTCGGATGGTCACGCTTCAGTCCATCCTTCCCCTTTTGGGAAAGGGAAGCTGGATGTGCTCTATAGATCTTCAGGATGCGTACTATCACATAAAAATGAAAAGACGCTCCAGAAGATTCCTCCGCTTCAGGCTGGGAACCAGTCATTTTCAATTCAGGGCCCTGCCCTTTGGTCTCACCACTGCCCCGGTGTTTACCAAATGCATGGCAGTGGTAGCTTCTCACCTGAGACGACAAGGATTCCAGGTGTTTCCATATTTGGACGACTGGCTCCTCACAGCTCCCACCAAGCATCTTCTTCTAATGGCCAGGGACTACACCTTTCGCATTTGTCGAAATTTAGGCATTTCAATAAATTGCGAAAAGTCTGTTTTGTCGCCTTGTCGTACTATTACCTTCATAGGCGCAAATCTAGACACAGTCAACATGTCTGCGAGACTAACAGATCAGAGAATAACAGACATACACAAAATGGTCGCTCCTCTTCAGCAGCAACAGAATCAAAGCCAGGTTAGTTCTAAAAGTGTTGGGGATTATGGCGGCTGCCATACCTCTGCTTCCATTAGCCAGATTCCACATGAGAATCCTTCAATGGATGCTCTTCACGCAATGGTCGTACCAGCAACTTCCGATGTCTCACACCATTATGATCACGCAAACATGCAGAAATCATCTTCTGTGGTGGATGTCTTCCTCAGCTCTTATTGGGAAGACCCTTTGTTCCTTCCTCCGGTTGCTACTCTGACAACGGACGCCTCCCTGATCGGGTGGGGGGACATTATCAGGGCAGAACTGTCCAGGGCACATGGCAACCAGACGAATGCCACTTGCACATAAATGTTCTAGAGATGAGAGCAGTGCTCTTAGCGTTGCAAGCCCTTCAAGACTCTCTTCCCTTGGGAACGATAGCAATCCAGACGGACAATATGTCTGTAGTGTGGTATATCAACAAACAAGGCGGAACCAGGTCCTACCCCCTGTGTCGAGAAGCACTCAGACTGTGGCAATGGGTGATTTCTTCTCAGCGATTTCTGATAGCAACGCACATCCCCGGGAAGTCCAACCAAATCGCGGACAAGTTGAGCAGAGCTATCCTCATGCCTCACGAGTGGTCTCTGAAAGACTCTGTTGTGAGAGAAATTTTTCTCAAGTGGGGCCAGCCTTGCTGCGACCTTTTTGCTACTCCCCAAAACAGCAAGTGCAGAGATTTTTTCACCCTATTCCCATTACCAGGCCAACCCAGCAGAGGCGCTCTAGTCCAAGTTTGGCCCCGGGGACTTCTGTATGCATTTCCTCCCTTCCCACTAATCTCTCAAGTGATACAGAAAGCTATCGCTCAGAAGGCTTCATTGATCCTCATCGCTCCGTACTGGCCTCGACAGGTTTGGTTCCCCTTTCTTCATCAGTTTCTGTTGGAGCGACCTTGGCATCTGGACCTAGTTCCAGATCTTTTGATCCATCAGTCGGGTCAGTTTCATCGCTCCCTTCCCTCTCTGAACCTCACTGCTTGGTTCCTCCAATTCCAACCTTAGCCAGGCTTCCTCAAATATCTCACTCTGTTCGAGATATTTTGATAGCTTCCCATAAATCTTCCACTCGAAAGATTTATTTGAGTAAGTGGAAACGTTTTGCCTATTGGGCTCAAGGAAGGGACATAGATCCTTTCACTGCTTCCATCCAAATGGTCCTTGATTTTCTAGCTGAACTCTTCCATGCAGGTTCATCTCCTTCTACTCTTAAAGTTCAATTGGCAGCTATTTCTAACTTTCATGTGGGCATTTCAGATTCTGCCATCATGTCCCACAAGCTTTGCAAAGCCTTTTTGAAGGGAGTTTTTCTACTCAGACCTCCGGTAAGAAATCCTCCTCCTCCTCCTTGGGACCTAAATTTAGTTCTCAGTTCTTTAATTCTCTCTCCTTTCGAACCTGCAGCCTCCTGTTCTTTAAAATTGCTATCATGGAAGACTCTCTTTCTAGTAGCTATTACTTCAGCTAGAAGAGTTTCAGAACTTCATGCACTCAGCTGTCGACCTCCTTATCTGTTGTTCCATAAGGACAGAGTATCTTTAAGAACCAACCCGTCCTTTTTTACCTAAAATAGCCTCGACGGCTAACCTAAATCAAAGCATTGACCTCCCGGTGTTTTTTCCAGAATATTCTAACAGATCTGAACAAAGATTGCATTGGCTAGATGTTCATCGTCAGTTAAGGTACTATTTGGATAGAACAAAACAATTCAGAAAATCTGACCAGCTGTTCATCTCTTATGCAGAAGGCAGAAAGGGACTTTCAGTTTCAAAGGTATCATTATCCAGATGGCTAACATCTCTGATTTCCCTTGTTTATGAAATTAGACACCAAAAGCTGCCTAGCAAACCTAAAGCCCATTCTACCAGAGCTTTGGCTACTTCTATAGCCTTCCAAGATAGACTGCCTATTGACACCATTTGTGCAGCGGCTACTTGGGCTACTCCTCACACTTTCATTTCTCATTATAAGTTGGATTTAGCCTCTAGGCATAGAGCTAACTTTGGTTCCACTGTTCTCAAGAGTCTGTTCCGTTAGGCCACCGGGACAAGGTGCTAGGGACGGTCCCATCCAGCAAGAATGAAGGCGAGATAGACAACTTAACATATAGAAGTTATGTTCTTACCATAACGCTCCATGTTAGTTGTCTTCTTCTCGCTTCTTCTTCGTCCCACCCTCCTTCCCCTGGCCTGGACAGACCTAGAGGAGTTTTGATTGTGACCTCTCTTTCTACCACCTCTTTACTTTAGGTATATGCTCTGCTGTGCATATTTCCTGAATCAGGATGTAGGTCACCCTTCTCTTCTCCCTTGTTTATAGAGGTGGACTTTGTTACTAGTTATTCTACTACTATTATAGGCTGGGCCTAGCTTACAAACGAGATCTGAGGTAACTCACGCCTAGCATTGTGGGATATAGGGGGAGCCTCGAGCCGGTGGAACCAACTCTCGAGCTTTTAGAGTGGCGGTCGGGCAGGTCGGCTCCGAACCCATCCAGCAAGAAGAAGGCGAGAAGAAGACAACTAACATGGAACGTTATGGTAAGAACATAACTTCTATTTTTTCTTTGTGGTGCAGATTTGCATAGCATGCTGCAGTGCTCAGCAAGGAAGGCTGTCAAAAAAAATTGGCTAAAAAGCCAATGCTATATTGATTACCGATGATCCCTATTTCAACTCATTACATCCGAGTGACGCCTCCGTGTGCATCTGCAGTTACCCCCTACTGCTCCTCTAGGCATCAAATATTACTTGTTCATACTTGCATTAATAATTCCAAAACCATGCTACATACAAGGTATCAGAATATTTTATCTTGAAGCATACATGATGGCAAACACAATTGTACTGATATTTGACCTCTGTCAATGAGTATTTATTAGAATTGTAAGGTGATAACTTCATTTTTAAAGGTTTAGCCACACCCACTAGGGGTTAAAGGTGCACACTCAAAAGACGTGTACTGGAGGGAAGGCCATTAAAACCCTTAATGATGTACTTGGCAGGTGAAATGAATCATAGGTAGTGAACCACAGAGGCTACACCTACAGCAGAGGACTATAAAGGTTTCATACACCCTACAATCTGATTTTTCCACCATACTCTGCACCATTGGAGTACAGGCTTGGGAATTTTAACTGATAGAATGATAGGGGCTGCTGCAGGTCTGCTACATATGTGTGTGCTAGATGCTGAGGTCAGTGCAGCTGCTACTGATGCTGACCATAGGCCTAGACTGAGAAGGAGAAGAATGTTCAAGCCCAGGGTAACCTATCAGGAGCTACATGAGCTGGAGATTGTAGAGTGCTACAGGGTTGACAGGGACATACTACACAAACTCACACAGCTCCACCGACCTCAACTCAGACCCAGAGCCAACAGATGGGAACTCATCCCACTGGATTCAAAGGTATGTGCAGCCCTTAGGATGCTAGCTGCAGGTACTTTCAAAAGACAACTGGGGACATGATGGGGGTCTCACAGACATCTGCTACGAGGGTACTCCACCAGTTCCTGGATGCCATGCTACCACATGCCAGTGAGCACATTTATTTTCCCCACACTTCTGAGGATAGGGTCAGCAGTATGCAACTCTTCTACTGTGTGGCACATTACCCTGAGGTACTGGGTGCCATAAATTGCACTCATGTACACATCAAGGCACCACCCAGTGAAGGGTGCAGAATCTACATCAACCGCAAGTGATACCACTCCATCAACAGCCAGGTTGTGTGCACTGCCAGGGCATTATCATGAACATTTGTGCTTGCAGCTATCACGACTCCCATATCTGGCATGCATCACAGGTGTACAAGATGTTTGCTAGGGGGGACATCCCACATGGCCATTTACTTGGGGATGCTGGCTATGCACTGGAACCGTGGATGATGACACCCATCAGAAGTGCACACCCACCCACCAAAGAATGCCATAATGAGGCGCATGCACAAACTAGGGACATCATAGAATGTGTGTTTGGGCTGTCAAAATCACAGTTCCGGAGCCTCAGTATATCTGGTGGAACCCTGCAGTACTCTCCAGTTACATGTGCACATATGTTCACAGTATGTGCTGTGATGCACAATATGATCCTGAGGAAACAGCTGCAGCAGGATCAGCAAAGGGAAGGGATGCTCAGGCCCCCACCAGTGCCTAGGTCACCACAGCTAACCCACAGGGGGACTCAGAGGAGGAAATCCCCTGAGGCTGTCCCTGTAGGTAGAAGAAGGCATGTCCAATATGCCCTGGCCTTGGCCAAGAGAAAATGCATAGCACATACACTGACAACCTACATATTAGTAAAAATTATGTCAGCCAGACCACACAACCTGTACCTCACCATGTATTGGCTGTGGACTGCATGCATCAGAGAGAGTTATCCCTGAACTGCAGGTCTATCAGCTGCTGCATTTGCAAGGTAAGTCACTCTCCTATACAACACTTGTAAGGGGTGCTACAATATGGTAGCATATGTATGGACCTGCCGCATGTATGCAAGGGAATATAGTAGGCGATATATAGTGTGCTACTGGGCTACTTGCAGAGATCCATAGTGGGCGACTGGGCTGCTTGTACAGATCTAACAGCCACTTGGGACAACAGGTACTCTGTTCACTATTATGTGCCCCATAATATCCACTAGGCCACCTGGCTGGAAACTCCATGATATTATTCCAGGGAGATGCCAAATAGTGGAGTCACAGGAGAGTCACATGACTGTCTATGCCAGCAGAGCAGAAGCTGGTTGTCCCCCACCCCAAACACATCAGTGTTCCCATACAACTGCTGTAACAGCAAGTCTGCAATGATATACCAGCAGACCAGACAATTCCTGTATGTTGTTAATAGTGTGAGGAATGAAACCTCTCTGTCTGGTGGCTGGTGTGGCTCACTAGGCCAGGACAGTAGCATGGGCTATGGTGCTGATGGTTCGCATCTGGCAGCATCCAACATCTTTTGCATGTCCAGTACTCATATGGCAGTAGTCCCACAGACTGTCATAAGCCCCAATACATTACTGCAAGAAAGCTGGACAATGCCAGGGTGAATGGAGGCACAAAGTGCCATGCCTACAGACAGACATTATACATGCTCTGAGTAACCTAGCAGGTGGCTAGTATAACAGCAGGCTGCAACAGGTCAGATTAGCTGCATGATGTAAAGGCCATCACTTAAATGTGTCAGTAGTTACAACAAGTCATTGACTGATGTTTACAGCATAGTACCGGAAAACTACAAATGTATGAGGAACACAGCAGACATATGGAGCAAAATGCTGAACATTCTGCAAAAACTTGTACAGGGAGAAGTATACAGACTATCACCCTGTGTGTTGTGTTACATTATGTACCCAGTCACATCATACCTCTCAAACTCTTAGAGTATGAAGTCTGGCCAAAGCCATGAATAAAAGGGGGACCAATGCCCACAAATAGGGACAGGTTTTCAAAATTTTCCCGTACAAGCATAGAATGTTGATAGAATAGCAGGTCTTGCATTAGCACACATTTTCTGATGTGTCTGGAGTCTGAAACTCAAATGTCTGTCATTATTTATTGACTGCAATCTTCACTGATTTGCCACCAATTTTCCAGGAAAACACAATGTTATATGAAACAGACCAAAAATATGAGGCAAACTTCTGGACTGTCTGTGAAGCACTATACAGTTGTGAGGTATGAGTCACATATTAAGGTCAGCAAACATCTGGGGAGTGCCTTGGACAATATCAGGGAACTGTAGTACTTGTGGTAACAGGTGCAGCAGCCAATGGCCTGCAACACACATAATCCCGGACTGGAGTACACGTAGCTCTGGCTGGAGTCACCTTGTAAGTACTGACAATCACACTGGGCATGCTTCTACACTTAGCTAGCGGGCGGTCTGTTGCTCTACCACACCCAAAGACCTGCTATGTGGATGTCTGCATACACATAATATATATATATATATATATATATATATATATATATATATATATATATATATATATATATGATAACAAGATGTATATATAGCTATATAAAGTATAATGATACATACACTCCCCACATATATCTACATAACACATTTACATAACGTACACGCACAACATTTAAGGAGACATCCCTGTTGTACATGTTTATATAGATATGGATGGGGAAGTATGAATGTCTTCATATACCCCATAATTCTGGGGTTATCTGTACTTACACATCACAGCAGTTGTCCAATCAAACCAGACCGAGGCCACAACCGTACACAATCCAGTCGCCCATAGACCCTGTGCCTGCAGATTGTCACCCAGTAGACAGACACAGTTGCACAGGTGGTGTAATGTACAATGGGTGCAACACATGCCTTGGACAGGCCATATTGTCCATGGCCACATGTCTGACTATCAAACTGCAAACAGCCACATATGGTCAGACTGGTACATGTACACACATTGCAGGGATATTACCAGGTATTATACCCACAAGGCAATAGCTACAAGAACAGTAGTATCACTCTGAAGGCCACACATGCTGTATAACACAAGGCCACTTTGCATACTGCACAAGTACTGTGCCTCCATCAATATATATATATATATATATATATATATATATATATATATATATATAAACAGACATAACATGTGGCATGTGCAATAAGTACTGTGACATTTAGTGTGTAATACTAGATAGGTAAGAGTTCTAATCTCACATCATCCAATTGTGTGTGTGTGTGTGTGTGTGTGTGTGTGTGTGTGTGTGTGTGTGTGTGTGTGT
Source organism: Protopterus annectens (assembly GCF_019279795.1). NCBI lineage: Eukaryota > Metazoa > Chordata > Ceratodontiformes > Protopteridae > Protopterus > Protopterus annectens. Next base: position 1,046,522,799 of record NC_056725.1, read on the forward strand.
GTGTGTGTGTGTGTGTATCAGTATATCTCCTTACAGCAGTATGGACATGCCCATATGGTTGTGTCTCCATGCAATGGTATGCATTTTATGGCTATGTGACTGACTGCTGGCCTATAAATTCCCTCCTGTACAAGGCCTGCTGATGTCATCTACCTTAAGAGCACTGGGTAACACTTTCACAACAGATGAACTCCTTAGTACATGCAATACGTACTGCAAGCTGTAGTGTATGCTACCTAGAAAGGTAGGTGTTCTAATCTCACATCATACAAATTGTGTGTGTCTGTGTGTAAATATATCCCCATGCAGCACTTCAAACAAGCCTGTATGGGGATCTATGTGCAATAGTCATGCACTTTATGCCCTGTGACTAGCTGCTGGCCTCAGCATTGGCCTCCTTTACAAGGCCTGCTGATGTCATCCACCTTAAGAATGCTGGCTGAAAGTGTAACATCCAATAAACTGTGGGGCACATGCGATATGTACTGCAAGCTGTAGTGTGTAACCATAGATAGGTAGGGGTTCTAATCTCACATCATCCAACTTCGGTGTGTGTGTGTGTACATATAGCCCCTTGCGGCACTGCAGACATGCTTATCTCTGTGCAGTGGTTATGCATTTTAAGGCTCTGTGACTAAATGCTGGCCTAAACATTGGCCTCCTTTACAAGGCCTGCTGATGTCATCCACCTTAAGAGCACTGGCTGACACTCTGATCTCAGATAAACTCTGTGGCACATGTGATAAGTACTGCAAGCTATACTGTGTACTACTAGATAGGAAGGGATTATAATATCATAGTATTCAACTTGTGCGTCTGAATATATCCCCTTGCAGCATTAGAGACATGGCCACCTGGTTTATCTCTGTGCATTGATTATGTATTTTATGGCCCTGTGAATAGCCGCTAGCCCTAAATTTCCCTCATCTACATAAGCATAATTAATATCCACCACCATCTAGATTTGTACATGCAGAATACCCAGGTAACACGTATCAAGGGTAGCAGACCTTATCACAGGGTATGAAATCATGATGATGCTGACTGTCCCCATTGTCCCTGACACACTGTTCTACACATATGCACCTAGGGAGCCATGCACATATACTGGCATACATTGTTGATGTCATATTTTTGCTGTGCTGCCTTGCCATCCTATGCCACTGTATTGTCACCATGTGTCCATAGTTGAACTGCTCAGACTCCTGGGACACAAACATGCACAGGTCCATGACACACCTGTCCTTTTGTACCACTATCACCAGTGTACCATCAGGCAACAAAGATACACAAAGTTTGATGTGTAGTAAAGACACATACCAGCATACAGTACCTGTCGTGGCTCATAAAAACTGCCATGGCATAACACTACTGCACTATACAAACACATGTAAAGTAATATAGTCACCCCTGTGCATCAGACACATTTGTAGGTCCCTGCATTGATGGCATGGATGGCAGGGATGTGGGACAAGTATCATCACATGCACAGGGTGTGGTGTGGGAGGTGCCAGAGGCCTATGCTGTGCCAAACAATTGACAGCATGTGTGTGAGTCAAGAATGAGGGCTGGTTAGATAGGTCAACACAGTCAAGCCCAGTGATAGCTCTACACATGTGTATAGTAGACAGCTGTGGACCATTCATGGTAAAGTGGACAGTTCACCATCTTCGGCCACTAACATGGGAACTGGCATCGCCAGGAGTAGCATGGGCACCACCGTGCCCAAGGTCAGATGCGGTGCTAGTACCTTACGGTGACTGCTGTCTGCTGGGCCTGTGTCCCCCATGGGGACAAAGTCCCAGCAGCTGGAAGTAGCTGTAGCACTGGAGGTACTGGCACTATGGAAGAGTGGGTGTGCATGGCCATGTGAACTCTCAGCAGATGGTGTTGCCTGCCTATGTCCACGTGTCTGATGCCCAACTCCAACCAGATGTTCTAGCACAGACAATGTGCGGTCAAAGATATATACTGTCTCACCCCACCTTCTGTCCACTAGATCAGTTAAACACTTCAGGACATCACCAATGCAGTGGAGGCAGTCATGGATGTCAGACTGTGCTGCATCCATAACCCTAAGCATCCATCTGGTGTTCTGTTCAGAACTTGTCTGTGCCTCCATGACAGCCCAAAACATGTGGCGAGTGACCCATAATGTGACACCTGCAACAGCAGGTAGATGGGCAGCAGTCCTTCTTTGAGCACCCCTGTCAATCTGCCTGTGTGGGCCTTCACCAACTCTCTAGCTATGACCAGTGTCTACACTCACTGATGCCACAGTTCTCACACTGTCTTGTACTATGTTGCCACACTCTGACTATCCAATATCAGTGGCCTCTGGTGACTGAGTATGTGTGGGCATACTGACTGTGTGTGGGGACAATGGGGGCAGAAGAGGGATGTCAACCTCTGGGACAGATTCAGCCCCTGACAACTGGCCTGTGCCTCACTATGACCACCATCATCATCAGAGTCTGATGAGACACTGACATCAGGTTGTGAGGGGGATAGACTCCAACCCCTCTCTTCACCTGTGAGAAGCAAGACAAAAGCAATACATTACCACCTGCACTATTATGTATGGTAATTCACACAGACTCATACAGATGAGGATCCACAACTGCATTACATGTCGCACATTTTCTCATATCTGATCCCATGCACAGCACACAAACTCACAACAACAGCATACACAGACAACTCAGGCCCTGTATAACATGCACGTCACCTACATCCAGTTAACGTTGCAAGTACAATACACTTGTGAGGTATGAAATGTGACAGTGTATGTGATAGAACTACACAAAACCCAGTACACCCATCTTAAGAATGATATGCTAGTTGTAGTATCACTGCCTCAGGTATGTACCATTTCCCTATTGTGTTTGAACAGGCATCTTGGAGTAATTGCCTCATGTATAGCAGGCTGCGTACTTGCTCATAACTATAACTGCAAACATGTTAATGTTTGTACAAATACACACCTGCCACTCCCTAGGCTATGCACTGTAGTTAACTTCTCCGAGATGGAACATACAACTATTCTGCTCTGGCTAAGCACAACACTTGTGCATAAGGCAAAATGGCAGCCCTTAACTTTCATAGGGTATATATGACCTGTAAAACAACAGTATTGCACTTACCAGGTGCAGGACCATGGACCCTGGCCACACCTGATGGACCTATGAAAAGGTGAGGGAGAGGTATTTTCAGCAACACCAAATGTTGCAGTGTTACACGGTAATATGTGAGTATATCTACATGTACAGTAGCTAATGTGATGCTGGCTATATTGCTGGCATTCTGAGTATGTGTGCACAACTGTAGATAAAAGCCAACACCCCCCCCATGCAGATAGACCTGACACCCATGTACTGGTGTTGAAAGCCTTCCACAGTGACTGATACAGTATTATAATGGTGAACACAGTAAGCTTACCTGGATGCTCCTCTGATGTGGACGCTGTGGCACCCACGTCCAGGATGTATGGCGTGATGGATGCCTGGGAGCTGTTGTTTGATCCTAGTTTCACCAGGAATTCCTATGTGGCTGAGAGTGGTTGTGCTATCTCAGGACCTCCACCAGTGGCAGCACAATCCCTGGCAACAGCAGTTGCCCTTTGATGTGCAGCATTGACCATATCCATGGCCCAATGTTGGACCTGCTTATAGGTCCTGTCCTGTTGGCCAATCTGATCATCAACCCTCACAAGGTCACCCCACAATGCTGCCTACTGTTTACAATTGTGGTGAACCCTGGAAAACAGGATGTGATGGTGGAGTCCGAGGGCATCTAGTATAGCATCATTCTGTGCAGATGGAAATGGCGGATGTCTCCATCGGTACATCGTTCCTGCAAGACAACAAGAGGGGAATGTATTACAGGGCCAGATACATAGATGTCCACTATGTACAGACCCTACACACCCATAATGGCCTGCACTATCCACTGCTCCCTCACATGTCATACCCCACAGTCTGGCAACACACTACATGTGTGACTATCAACAAGATAGTAGCAATACTGGGCAATGTTCCTGTATGCCGTGACAGATTATGCTGTATGTCTCTACACCCATCACTGCAGTCTACTGTGGTGTGTCCCCTATGGGCAAATTCCCACTAATATGTCATAAGGCCACTGTTGGACAAATAGCAGTGTGCTATTACAACAACTATATGGGGACAGTTCAGCAACATCAGTGTGCCACAATGCCAGAAGGCAATGCAAACCTGCTGTAGTATATGTTCCCTGTAGGCATCATACCTCTCAACTATACAGATGATTGCAGAATGTCAGAATGTTTGCCTCATAGATGTGGTCCTTTTTGCACAAAGTTGTGGATGTCTGCTAAATGGTTGTCCAATCACTTATGGTTGCTGTCAGAAAATTAAAACAGAATCTGACTGTCACATTCAGACCCATCAGAAAACACTTATGCTACAGTAATATATGTTAGTCTATTCACATTCTTACTTTTTATGGCCATATGTATACTCTGTTCCTGAGTTTGGGCCTTTGACCCCCCTCCCCCATTAATTATGGCTTTATACTGATTTCTTATTGTAGGAGGATGAGAGGTATGTTAGGCATAGCTCTCAACCAGATAGAAATGCATGTCCACGAAAAAGGGACTTAGCCAAAGTACATCAGGGACATTCAGGGACACTTTTACAATGTTAGAACTATTTATGTGTGACATTGACAGACTGAGGTGAGGTGAATTACAGTACATCATTTGATGTTACAGGAGTGTATACCCTTACTTAGTGTTATTATGTCTTACGTCTAATCCACTATCTTTACTTCAATAGCCGACTGTTGCAGGACGGATTGACAGGGACAGAGCAGAGATGTGATGGGAGGTTGACATAATGGTTAAGGTGTTTACCTTACAGACACAATGTGCAGGGTTTGAGTCTCACATGGGGTAATTGGCTAGGCTTAAAATGGCCCACAAGTGCAGTTAGCCTAGTACTAATCTATGAACCTATGATTCAAAGCAGTCACAGTTGAAAGGTGTGCCTGTTGGTGTTGGACAGCGAAGTATCATTGACATGTCAATATCATAGATCTAATACAAGCCTACTGTTGTACTCCATATACCTCCATCCTCACATCTGCATGCCGTTTTATGGAAAAATCTAGTACATACCTGGTAGGGTTATGCATTCCTTTTTTAAAGTGTTACTCTGCAAATGCTTTGCACATACATTGTCTGTGTGAGTAAAACCACATACAGACCTGTTCCCCTTAAGCAGTTACTTGCCTTTTGTAGGTAATGCTCATTAACAGGTAATTGCCGCTGCACCAATCTGTGGTTCAGAATTACTAACTGCATCCAAAACAGCTAACTTGCACTATCATTATCCAATGACATGGCACCACAGTGCAATATATAAGGCCTTCATGTAGGCCTTGGCCCCTTTCTTAGTTTTTGAGATGGACATTACTGAGGTGTGGAGACTATAGCATCACAGAGGGTACATACAAATACTGTCCACTGTAGAGATGTACGATGTATGTCCACAGTTTTGCCTCATATGTTTTGTCAGTGTCCTATGACAATATGGTTATCTGGCAGTTCACTAGCAGACATTGTGGGTTGATGTCAGTAAGGCGAGAGAGACATGTGAGTGTCACACTTCATACCCTTTAGAATATGCATGCTAATGCAGTAGCGGCTATTCTATCAACTTACTATCTTTGTAGGTGCAAACTGTGAAACATGTCCCTATCTCTGGGCCTTCGTACCCCTTTATGTATGGCTGTGTCCGGATCCCTTGCTATAGAGGGTTGGGAGGTATGGTCGGTCTGTAGCAACTACCTTAATATATAGCTGTGTATTTTCCAGGCTGCAGCTGCTGCTGCAGCTTAGGGCACATGGGGGAATGTGAACACTTTGGAGACCAGCAAGCTGTATGTGTAAGTGTGGCAGCAGTGTCAGCCCTGTCATTACAGCAGAGCCAGTGTAAAGGTACCCTTTATACCCTTTACAGTCCACTCGAGGCATGTGCTTAAGGTATATCTGTTATGCAACAGTGCCAATAGCAGAGTTGTAGGTGACATACAGTTAGGCTATATGAATATGTGCAGTGTGTCCCTACCTGTAAGCCTTTGACTTGCAAAACTAGGTAGCAGATAATTCAGTAGCAGTAACCTATGGGGATTAAAATTGCATGACTCCGTCATTACTCGCTGTCTTCACAACAATGTAATTGAAGTGCAACAAACTGGATTCGAACCCAGGACTATGTGTGGCAAAATGCACTGGATGCAAGGCATCTAAAAGACTGAGCTACTGAAGCAGTGCGGCAGCATTTGTATTTTCCAGATATATTTGCAGACATACAGGTTGTGACCCATGTTTTCTGCATCCATCAGTATGTGCGTGGCTTTCAAAGACAGATTTCTGCAGCAGGGTTCCAGTTGAACATATATACTATGTCATTGTTGCCTTAGCAGGTGTGTTTAAAGATACTGCAGATAAAAGGGAAAATTTACCTGGTATCCCAGGCCTCATGTACTGCCATTATTATTTATTTGGTTGTCTACTCATGTATTTTTGCATCAGGGCCCCAGGTATACTCACATTTTTCCTATTAGGATTAATTTCACTCTGTCAGTGGCAATCAGTATGTTTGGCTGGAAACAGCTGCTTTAATTAAGATCTGTGTGGCATAGTGGGTTAATGGAGTAGGCTGTAGTTAACAAGGGCCCAGGTTTAAAAGATGGCCCAGGTGAATACTTTGTACATGTGTCTAATACTGTGAGAAATGCATAAGGTCATTAAATCTCATTTAAGTGGAGTTCCATGGTGCATTGTGCCATGTCACATCGCTGCACTTTGCTTAGCTCTGTGCAAACCCACACTAAAAAATTAAAAAGAAATGAAAAAGGGGTGATAGGACAGTGGTGAAATGGGGGCAAGCAAGGGGAAAACATACTGAAAGACAGGTAAGGATGTGCAGGAAGGGTGTAGGAAAGAACCATAGCTTTCCATTTCGTGTACAGCAACTGTTGTAGGAAAGAACCATAGCTTTCCATTTCTTGTACAGCAACAGCTGTGCATTGCAACAGGTTTTGTGGATGAATTTGAACTCTCAAACCCAGAGAGAGGGGTGGGGACAACATATCAATTAGACCAAATTAATTATGCCTAGTGGAGATGTGTGCAAAAATAGAGAGCTATATATGGGACAATATTATTTTGTGGGACAGGTGCTCATTTTTCTTTTAAGGAGAGAGTGGAATGTTGGGAAAAGATATAGGTACATGTGTGGAGATGAGCTGGGTAAGAGAGGATGCAATTGCAGACAGACAAGACAACAGGCAGGGGTGATGTGTGACATGAGGGGGGCAAACACCTCGGAAGGGAAGGGTGTTGTGGAATCCGAGAATCATGTCCCCCAAAATGGCAGCACCATGACTGACATCCAGACCCATGGGCAGTCGACACTGCTCCTTTACTGCTTTGAAGTTGGCTGTGCTGAAGGCTGGGTGCCAGGGCTAGCCTGCCTCACCAGGTTGTTCAGTGTGCCCTCCATCCAGAGCAGGTGATGTTCATAGCTCCAATGAATGATCCTGCACGCCATGGCCAGTAGTTGATCTTAGGTGACTACTGCCCCTCTGCCACCACTCCCAGAGGGAGGCAGATCCCTGTCCCCTGAGGCTGTTCCACCCAGAGGTGGTGCAGGGGCAATGGATGGGGCACCACCGGCCTGGGTCCCAGATGTGCCAGGACCCAGTACCATGGCCAGCTGAGGTAGGGTAGCTGGATCACCAGGAACCCGCCTACAATGCCATACTGTTGTGATGGAGGTATAGCAATTAGTATAGGTTAGTTATGAAAAAAAACATTGTTAGTAATAACAGCATGCTAGAACATTGGAAATAACCCCATTACATTTCAATGTATATTATGTGAAACATAACAATAAATAACAGAAGAATCAGTAAGTTGACAGCATGCCAGGAACAGTTATGGCATAAGGCCCACACAATAGGTAATTCAACAAAATATGTTAATAAGGAACCATGTTAATACATAACATTAAAACACATGCCCCAAAATAGTTTAATGTAATAACATATGTTAATAGTAAACCATAACCAATGAATAACAATAATAAATAAATAAAGATAAAGGGTGGGGAGAGAGAGAAATACAGTCTATTAATACCATTATAGGCTATATAGTTGACAACAGTACTGCTATCTACTCTACAGATCTGTCCTTTCTTTATGTGTACAAGTGCCCTATAGCTGCTGTAGCACACATATATACCTCTCAAGCTATCTGCATAGGAAAGTATGGGCCAAGCAGTAACAACTGCAGGTACACAACTACATAGAACACTTGCACATCAGGTGGACCTATATAATTACCAAGGTGTACAAAGAGCTGATGTAGTGATACTTCGATATTAAAGGAATCATGCCAATGATAAGTCTGTGATAGTGGGATTATGCACTACTAAATTACATTACGTGACAGTGTGACACTTGAGAGACATGCATGTGTACATCACAGAAAGTAAACAACTATCCTGCCTTGCTTGGCAGGCATGGGGAGAGAACCCAATAGTAGTGACTGCAAGAGGACATCTGCATCAAGTGTATTAACTGACTGCAGCAACCTTTAACAGACACTCCAGGCATACAGCCATACCAAAGATTACACATTTTATTTATTGTATTTTATTATTATTATACTTATTTCCTTTATTTTATGTTGTATTTTCACATTCCCGGTAATGATTATAACAGTCTGTGACATCTAACCACACAATTATTTACTCATAATGTGGACAACTTCTCCCATTCACCTGTAGTTCCTGTGAAGAGAAAATCTGTAATCATTATGTGGTTGATGCTATAATTTTTAGTGCTACATAGCACTGGATTTGAACCCTGGTATGTGTGTGGCAAAATTTACTTCATACAGAACATTTAACTCACTCAGCTACTGAGTCACTGCTGATTGACTGATATTTTCCTAGAGCTCACATGGAATCAAAAATATGACCTGGTAATAGTAGTACAGTTTTATACTAGACTGCAGTGACAGTTGAACACACATGCATGAAATTCAAGCATGACAGAGGTACTAGGTAACCTATACATTACTACACAGAATGCAGGTGTGCACAATATATTGTTAGTGTGTTGAAATATCTGTGAAGTCAACAAACAATATCTGATTATGGCTTATTATTTGCAGCCTACAGCTATTACACTGTTGCACTTGACTGCAGCACCATACCTCACAGCCTGAATGCATATAGCTGATATGCAATGGTGAAAACAAGACAATCCTGATGTACACAATTTACCTTAGTGTTATTGCTATTGGTTCATGCTTTGTCACAGAACAGTTGTCATAATTCATTTCTTACAAAACAGCCCTGACTCTATGCTTATTGCACAACAGACTTTACTAGATATTCCTCATGCAGGTACTGTTAATGTTTCATGTTTTTATTGCAGAACAGTTTTCATAATTGATTTCTTATAAACCAGCCCTAATTCCACACTTATTGCACAGCAGACTTTATTAGATACCTTCATGCAGTTACTGGTATAGTTTGAAGTTATTATTGCGCAACAGTTGTCATTATGCAAGTGTTGCAATACAGCTGTAATTCCACAGTTATTGCACTACAAACTTTATTGTATATACTTTATTACGGTTAATGCTTTAACCTTCCCTGCTTGTTGACCTACAGATTTCAGTATGCACTTATTGCAGTAGAGCTGTAAGTCAACATTCATTACAATACAATCTTTACTGTATATACCTAATCACGGTTAATGCGTTACTCTTTCTTGCTTATTTGACTGTATATAGCAAAATACATCTGTACTCACCACACTCATGGTGCAACCTGGCCAAGCACTTGGCATGTGCCTCAATGTTGTGAGCCCTCTCCTCTCCAGCTGTTGAGAGAGAAGCACACTATTATGCATACCAGTTTATCAGATGTTCAGATTAGGTATTGGTGAAACAAAGGTAAAATTACTTACAAACTTGTGGGGCATTCCCCCTGACCAAGTTTCTCAGACACAGATGTCCAAGAGATCCCATTTTTGACCCTTCAGATCATCATGGTGGTGAAGATCCTGGTCACCAGTGCAGAGGATACCTGTCACACTGGTGAGTTCATATGTCAGCCAGTCCCAGGCCTCAGCCTTGCACTCTGAGACCTAAAACCCTCCCTATAGCAGATGGTCATCATGGTTTTTCACCAGGAGTCCAACCATGACCCTAGACTCCTGAATTCCCCACCCATGTGCCCAGAAGCATGCACACTCTCCAGTGCCAGCCAGTCACTACAGAAGTAGAACTACAACAGATTATGCTTTATTCCCACATAGTGAGCTTAATATAGCCTGTTTTCCTGCTCTTAAACACCATTATGCAACATTTAAAAATGTGGCATGTCACTTAGCACCACACAGACCTGCTCAGCTCAGTCAAGCAGTGCTTAGCAGTACTTCATGGTGAACTAACCAGCCAAGCAGTGCCAAGCAGTGGATAAACATTATCAGCCATTATTTTGTTTATGCAGAGCTTAGCTGAGTGCAGCAGGCCAGAATTTAAAAATAATTAGCATCATTTGCATTTCAAAAATAAATGCTTACTTGCCCTTCCATGGATTCAAACACTGCAACTACTGAGCATGAGGCTGTAACTGTACACATTTAGCTACATGGATATGTGGAATTTTGCTATACCTTTACATATGCCTCTGAGCTGCCTTTCAGCAGTGCTGAGTACCTCACCGTGCCATGCAAACCCACTCAGCTATGCTTAAACATAACCTTTAAATAAATAATTAAATACATCCAGTTTCTATTTTTAGATGTCTGGTAGGTGTCATTGCTGTGCTCTGCTCTGTGCCACGCAAACATGATTTTTTTAAAAAAAAATAATAAATTACATTGCTATAATACAATTGGACAGTGCAGGAAATGTGTTACTCATCTGCAGACACACTTAGCAACACACTCCATACACTGATTCAATAACAGTGTTCCATGGCTCTCCCTTGGCAATGTGCCATGATTAAAAGTCACACTGCCAAGGGGATCCTTGTATACGGACACGGTAACATTCCTTGTAGGCTCTACACTATTCCTACATGGATTTTATTAAATCTAGGGGATACATATTTTTAACATTAAGCAGTGGAGACACACATTTCAGTTTTGAAAATTGAAAGTTATGTGGTTGTACAATGTCACACTCACACACAAACCAATGTTTGGTCCAAAAAAGGAATACCACTTTAATAATGTATTGTTTATCAGGGAAATACAGGATGGCTATACAATTTCTACAGCAAACCTATTTAAGCAGACACAGCTTTTGTTGTGGCAACACAAATGATACTTGGCTTCCTCACCCCCAAAAACTGGCAAATGAAAGTTTGTACAAGCCAAGGAATACCACATAATTCAATTGTTATATATACTTTCAACACAATTGTCTCAAAATGTGCACACATTTTAAACAGAAAAGTCAATTTTATATAATTGCTAGTCAACTCTGATTGTGTCCAGCACTCTCCTGGAGGAGTCTTTGGAGCATCTTAGAAGCATAATGCCTCTGTGTCATTGGCAATATAATACATTACATTTTCCTGAAATAACATAAGAAAATTGTAAGTTAACCCAGTTTTAACAATAACACTTGTGATAAAAATTAATAGGCTGTCTAACTGAGAAAGAATGCCTGCCCAAAACACCTATGCCAACAGCAAACTAGAAGAATTGCATACAGATAAAATTTCCATTTTTAATGCATGTACTTAAAATATTCTTTGTTAACATGTTAACAAATCTAGAATGTAATTGAAAAGTACAATCATACCTTAGCAAGATCAGAAGCCTTCTCTGCAGATTAATCAAAAAGAATCGTAATCTACTATTTTCTCCTAATACACAAATCTCCTCCATTTTAAGTTCCCTAGCTACACAATTAGATTTTTATGGTGTAGATTCAGCCTCTGAGCAGGCTGAATATGCAAATGAGGCATGGGCTCATTAGGACTGCTGAATTCCAAACTTTTGACTTCGTGTAGCAGGTATAAACATAAGGGGGAATTCAATAAAGTGTACATGGAGTGATTTTCTGTGTAGGCATAGTGGCACGGAGCTTACATGGATGTAAGCTGCCATGCGATCCAGTAAACGGAGCTGAGGGCCATGGACGAACATATGGACACGGAAGTGTCCAAACCATGCAAATCACCTCCTAAGCATGTGAATTGCAGGCAAATGTGAGTGCTGGACTGATCCAGCAAACAGATAGGCAGTCCTGCAGACCTCATGTTGGTGTCCGATGTGTACATGGAAAATATCCGTGTACAAAAAGTAAAAATGGAACAGGGCCTGTAAAAGCCCATTTAGATGGTCAGGAATTGAATAATAGGCATAGTTATGTGCAAAACTATGCCCTGTGTGTCCAAAAAATCATGCAAAATAATATAATAAATATATATTTTTTAGTACTCATATTACATTTCCTTGCAAATGTGCCATTATGCAAATAAAAATGAAAAAGTATAAAAAGTAAAAATAAGAAATATGTGAGGATAATGTTTTATTGGGATCTGCATGGAGTATATACAATGGTAGACTTCAGTGGTTGGTAAGGAGGCAGGCCCTGGAATAGTGAAGTATCCCGGTTGTGTGTATGAATCTGTATGCAAGTGAGCTGGGGTTACTGAATAGAAAAAATAGACTACTGTGTCTGCAGATAAAATTCATGTAGCACCAGAGTCATGTTGGTGTCCACAGAAGAAATAGCTGACATAAAAAGGGGATGTGTCACTATATGTTTAAGCTAATTGGAGCTCAGCGGTCCACGTTTGCACGGTGCACCTCTCAGCTAAGAAGGGGGGTATGTCCAGTGTTGCTAAGCTTTGTTTAGCTACAGGATGTGTGTGTTTCATCTGGTTAGAGCTATGCTAAGTGTGCCTGTGCATGGGGGGGGGTGTCCAGACTGCTGAGCATTGTTTATACCTGTGGCGCAGGTTTGTGTGCCGCACCACAGTGCTTAGCAGGGAAGGCAGTTAAAAAAAAGGAAATTGCCTGGGAAAGCCAATCATGGAGAAAATACTGATAACCCCTGTTCCACTTACACTGGCCTATTCAAACCCCTCAGTGATTTTTCTGGCAGGTGGAATGCATCATAGTTAGCCAATGACACAGGCTACATCTGCAGCAGAGCACAAGTATGCATACACCCTACAATCTGATTTTTCCCCCACACTCTGCAGCATTAGAGTACAGACTTGGGAATTTTAACTGACAGAATGTTAGGGACCACTGCTGCTCTGCTACAGCTGTATGTGTTAGAGGCTGAGGTCACTGCTGATGCCACCACTGACAATAGGCCTGGACTGGGAAGGAGAAGAGTGTTCAAGCCCAGCGTAACCTTCTAGGAGCTACATGAGCTGGAGATTGTAGAGCGTTACAGGGTGGAGACAGACATACTACAAGAACTCACAGAGCTCTGCCGACCTCAATACAGACTCAGAGCCAACAGAGGGGTACCCATCCCAGTAGAAACAAAGGTATATGTAGCCCTTAGGATACTAGCTACAGGTACTTTTCAAAGACCAATTGGGGACATGATGGGGGTCTCATAGGCATCTGCATCCAGGGTACTCCACCACTTCTTGGCTGCCATGCAAGCACATGCCAGTGAGTACATTTATTTACCCCACACATCTGAGAAGAGGACCAGCAGTATGCGTCTCTTCTACCATGTAGCACACTTCCCTGAGGTACTGGGTGCCATAGACTGTACTTGTGTACACATTAAAACACCACCCAGTGAGGAGGGTAGAGTTTATATCAACCGCAAGGGGTATCACTCTATCAACTGCTAGGTCATGTGCAATACCCAGGGCATCATCATGAATGTGTGTGCTGGCAGTTATGATGACTCCCATATCTGGCATGCATCACAGCTGTACCAGATGTTTGCCTGGGGAGATATCCCATATGGCCATCTAGTGGAGGATGCTGGCTATGCATTGGAAGTTTGGATGATGACACCCATCAGAAATGCACACACACCTACTGAAGAATGCCATAATGAAACACATGCACAAACTGGGAGCATCATAGAGCATGCATCTGGGCTGCTCAAGTTATGGTTCCGGTGCCTCGATATATCTGGTGAAATCCTGCAGTACTCTCCAGCCACATGTGCACAAATGTTCATTGTATGTGCCATGCAACACAATATGATCCTGCAGAAACATCTGTGGCAGGATCATCACAGGGAAGGGACACACAGCCCCCCACCAATGCCAAGGTCCCCACAGCCACACCCACAGGGGGACTTGGTGGAGGAACTTCCTGAGGCTGTCCCTGTAGGCAGATGTAGGTGTCCAGTATGCCCTGGCCTTGGCAAAGAGGCAATACATAACACATACACTGACAACCTAGGGTCCTAGGGACTGATACCTTACTCTGACTCACATGCATAGTAAAACAGATGCCAGCCACACCACACAACCTGTACCTTACTATGTATTGGCTGTGTACTGCATGCATCAGGACAGAGTCAGCCCTGAAAAACAGGTATCGCAACTGCTGTGTGCACAAGGTAAGTCACTCTCCTTTACAACAAATGTATGGGGTACTAGATTATGGTTGCATATGTATGGACCTGCTGTATTTATGCAAGGGAATAGAGTGGGCAACTGGGCTACTTGCAGAGAACAAACAGCTGTTAGTGACTGCCCCATAATATGCAGTAGGCCACAAGGCAACAAAACCCATGGCAGTATGTAATGGAAGTGCCAAAACAGCAGGGTCATAGGACAGATGCACATCTCACAATGCTACAGTCCCCTAGCCCCAACACTCAGTGTTCATACAACTTCAGTACCACAGTATATGTTTGCAAAGATATATCAGCAGACCACATACTCCCAGGGCTGTCCCAGACAACCTGGCTACATGTCCTATTTTCCACAATATGCAGGGGTCAAAGTGTACATGTATGTCTGCTGTTGATAGTGTGAGGAATTAAGACAGTTTCTGGTGGCATTTGTGGCTGTTGTGGCTCAGTGGGCTAAGTACATTAGCATGGTTGATAGTGCTCATGGTTTGAAGCTGGCTGCACCTACAACTTTTGCATGTGAGGTACTCCTATGGTACGAGTTCCATACACTGTCAGTATATTGCAATCTGTTACTTCAAGAAAGTTGGACAAAGCCAGAGACAATGGAGGGGCAGAGGGCTAAACCTACAGAGATTATAAATGCTCTGAGTAACCGAGAAGGTGGCTAGTATAACAGCAGGTTGCAACAAGTTAGAGTAGCAGCAGTATGTAAAAGCAATCACTTGACTGTGTCAGTATGAACAATTAATTGGGCACCATTTGGTAGTATATTACCAGAAAAACACAACTGTCTGAGGGGCAGAGCAGATATATGGGGTGGAATACTGGACATCCTGCAAAACATGTGCAGTCAGAGGTGTGAAGACTGTACCCCAGTCACAGCATACCTACAACCATTTAGAGCAGGAAATATGGACAAAGCCATGAACAGGAGTGGGACAAAGGCCCAACTATAAGAAGTAGGATTAACTAGTGGCCAGACAAATGTAGAAAGTGCAGAGAATAACAGGTCATGCAGTAGCATGGGTTCCCTGGTGTGAATGGAGTCAGTAACTCAAATGTCTGTTATCAGTTCCTAATGTCAGTCTATAATGATTTGCCACTGATGTACCAGAAAATCACAATGCTATGTAAAACATACCATACATATGATGCAAAACCCTGTACAGTCTATTACAATCTGTACAGTCACTAGGTATGAGTCATATATTACGTTCAGCACACAGCTGAGGAATCCCTTGGACATAGTATCAGGGAGGTGCTGGACTGTTGAATCAGGTGCAGCAGCCAATTGGCTGTAGCACACAAAATCCTGGACTGGAGTACAGGTAGGTCCGGCCTGGAGTCAACTTGTAAGTACTGACAATCACACTGGGCATGCTCCTACACTTTTCTCAATTCCAGTCATGCATCGATGCCATCTACCTACTAAAATTGAATGAAAGTAAAATCATACAGACAGCTATATATATATATATATATATATATATATATATATATATATATATATATATATATATATATATATATATATATATATATATATATATATATATGGGATCCGTACTGATCCCCGAATGAAAATATCATCGAATCACTAATGGCCAGGCATACTTACGCCAAAGTGCTTTTCACCGAAGAAGCACTTTTGCGTAAGTATGCCTGTTGCGGATGTCGTACTATGGTGCGGATAAGGGAAAATTCCCTTTTCCCCACTGTAGTGCTATTGCAGAGTGAGAATATTAAAGTGTGGGGGGGTGCCCCACATGGGGGGTGCAGGGATGCTTGCCCCCCTACAAAAACATTAATTTCATATTTTTTTGTTGTTTAACACACTTTAGTGAAAGTGTTTTTTCGGTGAAAGTGCTTTTGCTAAAGTGTCTTCGGTGATCGTGGATTCGGACTGTTGAACTTTCTTTCAACAGTCCTAGATATATATATATATATATATATATATATATATATATATATATATATATATATATATATATATGTGTGTGTGTGTGTGTGTGTGTGTGTGTGTGTGTGTGTGTATATATATATATATATATATATATATATATATATATATATATATATATATATATGTATATATGTATATATATATATATATATATATATATATATATATATATATATATATATATATATATATATATATATATAGGTAATATAATAGGTAACACACACACACACACACACACACACACACACACATATATATATATATATATATATATATATATATATATATAGCTACATACAGGTGTACAGTGATGTACACCCTCCACATATATATCTATATAATATAGTTACATAACGCACCCACACAGCTGCATCTAACTTGACATCCCTGTGATATACACATGTGTATATGTTTGTGGAGATGCACAAATGTCCACACCTACATGTAGAATGCTGGGGTTAACTGCACCTACACACACAACTGTTGTCTGATGGTAAAAGACCACAGCCACATAATGACATAATCCACCAACCACAGAACCCTGTGACTGTGGAATCTCACACTGTAGACAAACAGTGGTGAGCAGGTAGTGTAATGTGCAATGGCTGAAATGTCCACCTGGCAAACTGAAAACAGCCAGAAATCGCAATACTGGTATCTGTACACATATAGCAGGGGTATTAACAGATAGCACACTATACAACACTAGATACAATTACAGCATAAACCAGGTTCATTCTGCAGGCCACACAGGTTGTGTAACACAAAGTCACTTTGTGTAACCCACAAGTACCATGGCTGCAGCTCCACATACACCAAATGAAACTGGTGGTGGGTTCAGCTAATACTGTGATCTGCAGTGTGTAATAGTAGGTAGGTAGGGATTCTAATCTCACATCAGCCACCGTGTGTGTGTGTGTGTGTGTGTGTGTGTGTGTGTGTGTGTGTGTGTGTGTGTGTGTGTGTGTGTGTGTGTGTGTAGATATTTCCCAAACAGCAGTACAGACATGCCCATCAGGCCTACGTCTTTGTAATGGTCAATCATTGTATGTCCATTTGACTAGTGTCATCCACAACATTGGCCTTCCTGTCACCACTGCTGATGTCATCCACCTTAACAGCACTGGCAGACACTCTCAAAGCAGATTAGCTCTGTGGTGCATGGGATAAGTACTTACTGCTGCAGTGTATACTACTAGACAGGTAAAGATAAGGGCAACTCTGTGAGTGTTTGTGTGTGTGTGTAAATATATCCCTTACAGCTGTATGCCTGTCTTGCCAATCTGTGTGCAATGGTTATACATTTTAAGGCCCCATGCCTACCTGTCAAGTCCCTCATTGGCCTCCTTTACAACACCTACTGAAGTCATCCAACTTAACAGGACTGGCTGTCAGTCTCATAACATATAAGCTCTGTGGCACATGTGATAAGTACTTAGTGCTGTAATGTATACTACTAGATAAGTAGGGGTTCTAATCTCAACAAGGGCAACTTTGTGAGTGTGTGTGTAAATATATCCCCTGCAGCAGTGTGCCTATCTGTGTGCAGTGGTTATACATTTTAAGGCCCTGTGAGTAGCTGCTGGCTCTAAATAGCCCACATCTACCTAGGCATAAATGCTATCGGCCACCACCTACACTTGTAGGTACAGAACACCCAGGTGACGTGTATCAAGGGTAGCATGCCTTGTCATTGGGTATGCATGCAGGATTATGCTGTCCACTACCTTTGTTCCTGACACACTGTTCTACACATACGCACCTAGATAACCATGCACATATACAGCCGTACCTTGTGGATGTCATATTTCTACATTGCTGCCATGCCATCTTGAGCCACTGTATTGTTGCCAAGTAGCCATTCAGACCCTGGAACAGAAACAATGTTCCTATGAGACACCTGTCGGTCTGCAATGCTACTGACAATCTAACATCATGCAACAAAGGTACAAACACTTTGATGTGTACTCATGACACATGCCAGCATACAGCACCTGTCATGACATAACACTACTGCACTACAAAATGTCATCTAATGTAATGTAGTCACCCTGTGCATCAGACACATATTTGCATGTCTCTGCTTTGATAGTATGGATGGCAGGGGTGTGGCACAGGTATCATCATATGCACAGGGTGAGGATGTGGGGGTGCCAGAGGCCTAGGCTGTGCCAAACAGTTGACATTGTGTGTGTGAGTCAGAAGGGGTGTTGGTCAGTTGGGTCATGGAGAGGTGCCATTTGTGTCTGTTGGTGACCTCTATGTGCAAGGGATGTTTGAGTATGTGAGCATATACAGTCTAGCCCTACATGTGAGTATGTTGGACATGGGAACTGCCTCTGCCAAGAGTAGCACTGGTACCATCATGTCCAGGGTCAGATGCAGTATTAATGCCTGATGGTGACTGGTGTCTGCTCAGCCCATGTTCCTCACAGGTCTGCCCATGACCATGTGCCCATGGCCTACCATGTTGTGGTGTGGACAGCACCCTCCTTTCTGTGGTGCTGGAGGTATGCCACTATGGGACCGTGAGTGTGCATGGCCACATGGACTCTCAGTGGATGTTGTTGCTGACATATGGCCACATGTCCAAGGTCCTCCCACCACATGTTCTAGCACAATGTGCGGTCAGGGACTGACAATATCTCATCCTACCATCTGTCCACTACATCAGTGAAATTATGCATGGTGTCACCAATGTGGTGGAAGAAGTCACGGATATCAGACAGTGATGTATCCATGATCCTGAGTATCCATCTGGTGTTGCATTCTGAACATGCCAGTGCCTCCATGATGGACTGAAACATGTGTTGAGTGACCCCCTGATGTGACTCCTGGGACAGGTGGTGGATGGACAGCAGTCCTCCTTCGAGCACCCCTGTCAATCTGCCTGTGTGGGACCTCACCAGCTCTCTGGCTATGGCTAGTGTTTACACTGACTGGGACCATAGTTGTCACACTCTCCTGTTTGATGTCACCACACACCAACTGCCCAATATTTATGGCTGCAGGGGACTGGGTATGTGTGGGCATAAAGACTGTGTGTGTGGACAATGGGGGAGGAAGTGTGATGTCAAGTCATGGGATAAATTCAGCCCCAAACAACCCCACCTGTGCCTCACTATGGCCACCATCATCATCAGAGTCCAATGAGACACTGACATCAGGTTGTGAGGGGACAGACTCCAACCCTCACGTTCACCTGTGAGGATGAATACAAAATAAGTACATTACTACCTGCACTATTATGTGTGGTAATCCACATACACAACACCTACAGGTGAGGAGCCACAACTGCATCACACATACCACATCTTATTTGTGATCCCATGCACAACACACAAGCAGACTACAACATACACAGACAAGACAAGCTCTTTATAACATGCACTGCAACTAAGTCCGGTTAATGTTGCCAGTACTAAACACCTGTGTGATAAGCAATATATCACTGTATGTGATAGACCTACACATAAAACACAGTGCACCCGTCTTGAGAATACTATGCTAGTCCAAGTATCACTGTGTCAGATATGTCCCATCTCCATATTGTGTGTGAACATGCATCTGTGAGTGATTGCCTCCTGTATAGTAGACTGCATAGACCTTCTCAAAAATAAGTGCAAATGTGTTACTGCTCTTGCAAATACTCAACTATGATAACCCATTCAATGCATGTCAGTTAACCCCTCCAAAACTGAACATACAATTATTGTACTCTAGCTAAGCATAACAGTCGTGCCTATGGCAAAATGTCAGCTGTTAACATTCTTAGAGTATATATGATCCATACAACAACAGTATCACACTTACCAGGTACAGAACCTTGGACTCCGGCCACATCTTATGTACCTATGGAAATGTGAGGCAGAGGTATTTTTAGCAATACCAAATGTGGCATTGTTACAGGGTAATATGTGTGTATATCAACATGTACATTAGCTAATGTAATACTGCCTACATTGCTAACATTCTAAGAATGTGTGCACAACTGTGCATTGAAACCAAACCAACCCCCAATGCAGATAGACCTGATACCTGTGTGCTGGTATGCAGAGGTTGCCACATTGATTGATACAGCATTACAGTGATGAACACAGGAAGCTTACCTGGATGCTCCTCTGCTGTGGATGCTGTGGCACCCATCTCCATGATGTACGGTGTGATGGATGCTTGGGAGCTGGTGGTTGTTACCAGGTTTGCCAGGAAGTCTTTTGTGGCTCAGAGTGGTTGTTCTGTTGCAGGCTCTCCAATGGGGGCAGCACGGTCCATGGCCACAGTGGCAGCCCTTTGCTGTGCAGCATTGACCATATCTGTTGCCCAGTGTTGGACCTGCTTGCAGGTTCTGTCCTGTAAGCCTACTTGGTTGACTGCTGCGATGAGATCAGCCCACAGCGCTGTACGTTGGTCATGATGCTGTTTAGTCCTGAATAGAAGACTGTTGTGATGCAGTCTGAGGCCATCCAGGATGACATTATTTTCAGCCTCTGAAAATGGCAGGTGCCTCCTTCAATACATCCTTTCTGAAAGACAAAAAGAGGGGAACACATCACAGAGACCATATACTTTGATATCCCCTATGTACAGACCCTGATCATCCAAATTGGCCTGCACTATCCACTGCTACCTCCCATGCTATACTCCACAGTCTATTAACATACTATGTATGTGTCTATCACCAACATAGTAGCAATGCCGGTTATGTTTCTGCGTGCTGTGACAGTGTGTGCTGTGTGTCTCCACGCTCATCAATGCCATCTACTGTGGTATGGGCAAAGTGCCACTGCTATGTCCTACAGCCACTGTCAGACACGTAGGTGTGTTTTTTTACAACTGTATGGGTACAGTACAGCAACATCAGTGTGCCACAATGACAGACAACAATGCAGACCTGCTGTAGTGTATCCTGCCTGTAGGCATCATACCTGTCCAGTACACAGATATTTGCTGAATGTGCATGTGTGCCTGATATATGTGGTCCTTTTGGCACAAACTTGTGGACGTCTGGCAAGTGGTTGGCCAATAACTGATGGTTGTTCTCAGAATATAGAGAATCTGGCTATCACACACCAGAACCCTCAGAAAACAGTTATGCTACAGTAATATCTGTTACTCTATTCATATTCTTATTTTGGACGACCAATATGTGCACTCTGTTGCTGAGGTGTGGCCTGTGTCCCCCAGTAATGATGGCTATGACCTGATGTCCTGCTGTAGGGAGTTGTCAGGCATGTTAGCCATAGCTCTCAAGCACTGACATACGAATGTTGACTAAACTGTGACCTAGCCAGAGTACATCTGGGACAGTCACAGACACCTTTAAAATGTCTGAACTATACCTGTGTGACATTCACAGACTGAGAGGAGCTGTATGACAGTACATTATGTGATACTGATAGTGTGTCCACCCTTAATTACTGTCAATATGTCTAACACATAATCCAGTAAAATTCATACAGGAGCTGACCGTTGTAAGAGGGAAGGAGAGGGCCACAGCTGTGATGTAATTCACAGCAGGCACAGTTGATAGGCATACCTGTAGCTGTTGGAAAGTACACTATCAACATGTCATTCCCAGAGATGCACTATAGGACTACTGTTGTAATCCCTGTTCCTCATAACTGCATCCTCCCATCTGTGTCACATTATATAGGGACTTGTATTACATATCTGGTAGAGTGATGTAATCCTTTTGTGCACAAATCCTCAAGAAAATTGCTTCCAAAATTGCAGTCTGTCTTGGTAAAGCAAGTTACAGACCTGTTTTCCATAGGCAGCTGCTACAAATTATCTTTGTAGATAATTCTCAATAACAGGTGATTGCCTATGCACCAATCCATGACTCAGACTTGCTAAATACATCCAGAACAGCTGAGAAGCACTTTCATTAGCCAATGACATGCCACAACAGTGCAATATTTACAGCCTTCATGTAGGCGTTGGCCCCTTTGTTAGTTTGTGAGATGGACATTAGTTACGTGTGGAGACTACAAAATCACAAAGGGTAGGTACAAATACTGTCCACTGTTGAGATTTATGAGGTATGTCCACAGTTTTGCATGCTATCTTTGGCCATTCTCAAATGACTTTGTGATTATCTGGCAGTTCAGTGTTAAACATTGTGGGTTGAGGTTAGAAAGGGGTAAGAGACATGTGAGTGTCAGATGTCATACCCATCAGAATATGCATGCTGCTGCAGTAGCTACTGGTCTATCAGCTCTGTATGTTTGTAGGGGCAAATTGTGACACATGTCCCTGTCGCTTGACCTTTGCCCCCATCCCTTTATGTATGGGTGTTTTGTGGATCCCTTGTTCAAGGGGGTTGTGAGGTATGGTAGGTCTGTGGCAGGTAGCTTAACATACAGCTGCATATGTTGCAGTCTGCAGCTGCTGCATTTTGCCTAGGACTCATAGTGGGGAGTGTGAACACTTTAGAGGAGAGCAAGCTGTATGTGTCACTGAGGGAGCAGTGTCAGCTCTGTCATTACAGCAGAGCCAGGGTGAGGGTGCGCATAACAGTCTAGTTGAGGCATGGGAGTAGTAGGCGACATATATGTAGGCTATACGAATACATGCAGTGTTTCCCTACCTACAGGCCTTTGATTTGCTAATATGGGTAGCAGTTAATTCAGTAGCAGCAACCTGTTTTTGGTGAAAATTGCAAGAATGTAACTGAAGTACATTGCACTGGATTCGAACCCAGGACTGTGGGTGTCAAAATGTACTACATGCAAGGCATTTAACAGACTTAGCTACTGAGTCACTACTGCAGCAGGTGTATTTGCAAGAGGGAATGCATACAGTCTGTGACACCAGAATTGCATTAGCATGTTTTTTCTGATGGGTATGAAGTGTGACACTGAAATGTCTGTCATGATCTTCTAGCCTCAGTCTTTAATGACTGCTAGTAGTTTAGCAGACGCATACATTTTTGTGAAAACCATGCCAAACTAGGGGGCACAACTGTGGACATTCTGCAACAGTCTGTATAGTTGGCAGCTATACCTGCCATCCCAGGCTTCATGTACATCCATTATTTATTTGGTTGTGTACTGGTGCAGTGTCTGCATCACAGTCCCATGTACACTGCCAATTTCCCCATTATATGTCCAATAATATAAAACCTGAGCAATAACAGTGTCGAATATGCCACTAACAAAAAAAGCCAAACACTGCTTGCACCACGGACTCAAACACAACTTTATTGATTTCTGATTAAATCCCTGTTGAAGGGAAGAAAGCACTCAATCAGTGTGTTTTTTATTTTTTGCTACAATAAAGTTGTGTTTGAGTCCATGGTGCAAGCAGTATTTGGCTTTTTTCCCCATTATATGTACTTGCAGTGTGTCAGTGGCAATCAGGATATGTTGGTTGAAACACCTGTTTTAATTCAGAGCTGTGTAGACTAGTAGGCTAATGTACTGTGCTGTAGTTGACAAGGGCCCAGGTTTGAGACATGGCAAGGGTGATTATTTTGCAGATGTACCTAACACTGTCAGAAACATGAACAAACCAAATAAGAGTGGCTGTACACACTAAACACTAAACAACCAAGAAGCAGTATAGCACACTCTCAATGCCACCACAGATCCAATGACGCTTTTCATGCAGTTGGTAAAATAGATGGAAATTTAATAAAATAAAAACCTAAAAACAAGTATAGCAAAGAGATTTAACACTTTCATCCACAATAAACGTGGACTTCATCAGAATGATGTCGTTGGATCTGCGGTGGCATTGAGTGTGCTATACTGCTTCTTGGTTGTTTACTGTCAGAAACACATAAGATGATTAAAGCACTTTTAAGGAGTTTTAAGCAGGTTTGCATGGTGTGCTGTGGTGCTTAATACCACTTAAACCTGCACTAATTATAAAAAAAGAAAAACATGGTGATAGGAAAGTGGTGAAATGGGGACAAGCAGGGTTAAAAACATATGGAAAGGCAGGTAGGGATGTGCAGAACGGGTGTAGGAAAGGAACATAGCTGTCCATTTCTTGTACTGCAACAGCTGTGCAGGTTGTACAGAATTTGGAATTTGGAGCCTCACACCCTAGAGAGAGGGGTGAGGGCAACATAAGTGTGTTGATTAATTCATGTAATAATTGTGTCCAGTGGACATGGGTGCAAAATGGAGAGCTATGTATGGGGCAATATTGTTTTTGTGGAGTAGGTGCCCTTTTTTTTAAGGAGAGAGTGGAATGCTGGGGAAGGGATATAGGTACATGTGGGGAGGTAAGTTGAGTAGGAGAGGTTGCATTTGCAGACAGATAAGACAGCATACAGGGGTGGTGTGTGACACATGAGGGGTGTAAACACCTTGGACAGGGAGGGTGTTGTGGAATCAGAGATCCATGTAACCCCAGACAGCAGCAGTGTGATGGAGCTCCCCACCCCTTAACAATCAACATTGCTCCTTCACTGCCCCAAAGTTGGCTGTGCTGGAGGCTGGGCACTGGGGCCACTTTGCCCCTCCAGGTTGGCCAGTCTGCCCTCAATCCAGTGCAGGTGATTCTCATAACCATGATACACTATCCTGTGCACCATCACAGATAGCTGATCCTGGGTGACAACCCCCCTTCCTCCCCTGCTCATGGGGGGATGGGCCCCATCCCCTGAGGCAGTTCCACTTGTAGGTGGTACAGGGCCAGTGGAGGGGGCACCATCAGCTTTAGTCCCAGATGTCCTGGTAGCTGATGCCACGGCCAGCTGAGGTAGGGTAGGCAGATCACCAGGAACAGGCCTACCCAGTCGAGTTGGGGTGTTGAGGTATTTCAATGTGTATAGGTTAGTAATGAACATAACAGTTAGCTGTAACAGCATGCCATAACATTGCAAATAACTCAGTATCATAACATTGCATAGCATATGGAACACAACAAGTAAGATAACAGTCAGTATAGTAACAGCATGTCAGCAACAGTTATGGCATAAGGCCAACAACATAGGTAATTCAACATGTTATGTTAGTATGCAACCATTGTATTACATAACAATAATAAAACCCAAGGCCCAACATAATGTTTAGAGAACATTTGTTAATAGTAAACCATAGCCAATGTATAACAATAAATGTTAAGTTGTCAATCTCGCCTTCATTCTTGCTGGATGGGTTCCAACCACAAGCAACTCCTCGGCCAATACTAAAGCTTCGAGAAGCTAATTCCACCGACTCCCCCCCATATATCCCATCCCACAATGCTAAACTACTCCAGATCTCATTTGCTGCTTAGCTTGCTTCGGTTCTTTCTACAGGCTGTAGGTGAGTTTTTTTTTCTTAAAACAAACAATAACTCCCTATCTTCTTCTTTATTTAGTATTATATTTATTACAAATTATCCTTTTAGTTTTTTTATGGGTTTCCCTGTTTTATTCTTTTTTTTTTATTTTTTTTTTGGTTCTAGGCCTTTGGCCTGCCCCCTTTTTCCATTTTCATTTTGGGATTTTTTTTTTGGTTAAAGGTTGTGTCTTTTATTTGTTGTGTCTGTGTTTTTTATATAGTCTCACTTTCTGGGATGTCTAAAAAGACTGACTAAAGACTCTCAGAAGTGTATTTTCGGCTGTCAGAAAATGTCTCTACTCTGCGGCCCCACACCTTTTGTTATGCTCTACCGTGGTTGATGCCTTCTACTACTCCTGTGCTGTTTGCATGCATTGCATTACAAGAGTTCTTCATGCAGAAATAAAGAACACTTATTCTTGACGCTTATTCTTGGCCTTACCTCCCCTCTCCGTGCGAAGCCTGGGGAAGCCAAGCCCTTCTTCAGGCTCCAGGCCATCAGCCAGAGGCATCCGGCTGGGAGCATTACACTGAGCGGCCCGGCTGCAGTGCTGGGCTCAAGTCTCAAGCCGGAAGTCGTATCGGAGCCTCCTGTGAGCGAGGGCGAGTCCGGTCTCGAGTCGGCTCCGATAGCCACCTAATCTAAGAAGAAGTCCCATCCCCAAGCATCGCCGCCATCCACTCGCGTCGGCCTTCTGTGGGGGTTCTGTGCCCCGGTGGTCCGGTCCTCCTCGGTCCCCAGGCTGTCTGACCATGACTTACAACTGTAGGTGGTGAAAGTCTAGGCACTGAGCAGCCCTGGCCCAAGCCCCGTAGCCCAGTCAGCTAGCTCAATCCTTGCGGCTGTTCCTTCTCCGACTTCTTTCCTCCTTTCCGTCGTTGAGCCAGAGCTCATTGGACCGTGGCTTGTTAGTGCATCGACCACTCTCCCTTTTTTCGGCTCGTCGTCCTCGATCCTTCTTTTGGAGGATCGACACTCGCAGCGGGCCTGCCCCGGCTCCTCTGGCGCAGTGGCATCCGGACCCTTTGACCCGTTCTCCCTCCTCAGAGCATTGGTGCTAGTGAGTTCGGGGCGGCAGTGGCCTCGGAGCCATCCAGCCTGTTCGGCGGGGGTCCTTGTCTCCCTCTGGCGGGGGCACAGCCTTCCTTGTGATGGGGGCACTGCTAAGGTCATCACGGGCGTGTTAGACCCCGCCGTCTGCCAGCCCACGGTCAGCTCCGCTCCTATCTCCTCTTCAGTGACTTTCGTGCTACCCCCCCCCCCTTACAAGACCGTGAGAGCCCGCCAGCCTCAGACCTCCCCCATGATCATCTCTCTTCCTTCGAGGCTTCTCCTGATCCGGCAGAGACTCCCCCCTCGGAAAAAGTCTTCTGACTCCCCCAAATATCCTCTTGAGTCTATCATCTCCGACACCGACTTGGAGGAATCTGAAGGTTCCCCTCGTCTACCCAGGGATGTCTTCTCTTTGCTGACATCCTTGAAATCCTTAAACAGAGGAGAACTGGCGGTAATCCTTCAGAGGGCCTCATTCGACCCCTCTACTTAGTGGAGGCGCTTGTTTCTCCTGGCCCTGACCTCCTGGACCCTTATTCCTTGGAATGGGTGGCAGAGGAAGGGAAGGAGGGGAAGGCCCCTGATGGGTGGATACAGGTACCCCAAGGAGGACGTCCACTGCCCGAAGAGAAACAGTTCTTATCTTCTTATCTAAGGTATGATGATTTGATGGGTGGTGAGCTTTGCCACAGTAGAAGAGAATTAGCCGGTGGCTGTCCATCCTCTAATAAGGATCTAAGACCATGGACAGGGTATGGTAGTGGGGTAAGTTTTCACTCACCCTTTGCGTGCCGGTCACTAGATGTCAACAGCAGAGGGATCACTTCCCTCCTAGAGGATTATGGCAAGGATGAGGTAGATGGGGCAGGATCCCAAGCTGAAGGGTTCCAGAACAAATGAACTCACCGGTTAGCAGGCCTGAATTGATTGTCATGGATCTTATCAAGGGCTATCTTTTATGCTCGGCTGATGGCGGTAGGGCCGCGCAGGCAGGTGTGTAACAACTTCCATGTTGCGCCTGGATGCAGCTTTGCAACTGCCCTCCAGACGATCCCAGAGGGGAGGGTTTCGCCAAACCACAAGGAGTCATCCTGGCTTTGACTATTAAAGTCCTAGGGGCAGAGAGGGAACACAACAATAGAAGCGCCACCTAAAGGGAGGTGGTCCAATCCCTGAGGAGCTACCGGCTGTCCCCTTTGGAGGCAGTCGGGGAAGATATCACTGTACCCAAAAGCCCTGGCTTTCCCTTTTAGGACAAATGGGTACAGTCGATATATCGAGGTTACAAAAATCCCTTTATTATGTGAAGAAAACAAAATTCCGGATGGTCCGCAAGAGTATCAGATATCCATAAACCACGTTACCTCCTGCTTCAATGCAACAAGATCAAAGCCAGGGTAGTCTTGAAGGTATTAGGACTCATGGCAGCTACCATTACACTCTCCCCTTAGCTCGTTTTTCACATGCGAGGATCACTCCAGTGCTGTTTTTTCCCAATGGTCCTTCCAACAGCTCGATGTATCACATCATTCGAATCACCTGTCTTGGTGGATGCCATCACCTCAAGTTCTTCAGGGCAGACCCTTCATCCCCAAATCGCCACAGGTGACGGATGCCTGCCACTTGCACATAAATGTCTTAGAGATGAGAGCAGTGCTTTTAGTGTTGCAAGCTCTTCAGGACTCTCTTCCCACAGGGACTATTGCAATTCAGATGGACAACATGTCTGTAGTGTGGTACATCAACAGGCACTCAGACTTTGGCAGTGGGCGATTTCTTCTCAGCGGTTTCTGATAGCAACGCATTTCCGGGAGTCAATGTGATGATTGCGGAGTTGAGCAGAGCTATTCTCATGCCTCATGAGTGGTCTCTAAAAATCAGTGCTGGAAGAAATCTTTCCCTTGCTGCAATCTTTTGCTACTCCCCAAAACAGCAAGTGTCCACGATTTCTTCACCCTCTTCCTTTTACCAGGCCCCCCACCAGAGGCTAGTCCACACGATTGGCCCGGGGACTTCTGTATGCTTTCCCCTTTTCCTGATCTCTCTGATTAATCAAAGCTATAGCTATCGAGTCACTATGATCCTCATTGCCCTTACTGGCCTCGACAGATATGGTTTCTGTTCCTGCATCATTACTTCTTGGAGCAGCCTTGGCAGCTGGACCCAGTGCCAGATCTTTTGACCCACCAGTTCTCAACCTCACGGCATGGTTTCTCCAATTCCTACCCTAGCCAGGCTTCCCTTAATTTCTCATTCGGTCCATAACATCCTGATAGCCTCTCACACTCACAAGTCTTCTACCAGAAGGACTTACAATAGTAAGTGGAAACATTTTTCCTTCTGGGCAGCATCAAAAAATATAGACCCCTTCACTGCACCTATCCAGTCTATTCTAGACTTCCTGGCAGAGCTCTTTCATTTAGGCTCTTCTTCATCTACCATTAGAGTACAACTAGCTGCTATATTGAACTTTCATGTAGGTGTCTCAGACTGCAGTATCATGTCCCATAAACTCTGCAAAGCCTTTCTAAGAGGTGTCCCCAATCAAAGATCTCCCACCTCAGTGGGACTTGAATTTGGTCCTAGCGTCCTTGATTCTTTCATGCCCTCTTAAGTTGCTCTCATGGAAAACACTTTTTCTAGTAGCCATAACATTAGCTAGAAGGGTATCTGAACTTCATGCTCTTTGCAGTCATCCTCCTTACTTAGTTTTCCATAAAGACAGGGTGACCCTCCGGACTAAACCATCCTTCTTGCCTAAGGTTTCCTCTGAGGCAAATCTAAACCAGACTATCGACCTCCCTGTCTTCTTCCCTGATTATTCCAACAGGTCGGAACAAAAGTTACATTTTCTAGATGTTCATCGCCAACGATATTATTTAGACAGGACTAAACAGTTCAGGAAATCTGACCAGCTCTTCCTGTCTTATGAAACTGGGCCTTCCAGTTTCTAAAGTGTCCCTTTCAAGATGGCTTACCTCTGTAATTACCTTCATCTATGAAATCAGACATCAAAAACTGCCTTCAAGACCTATAGCTCATTCAACCAGGGCATTAGCTACATCTGTAGCTTTTCAGGACAGGCTACCAATAGATTCCATTTGTGCAGCAGCCACTTGGGCTTCTCCTCATACCTTTATCTCGCATTACAAATTGGATATGGCCTCCAGAAACCGTGCCAACTTTGGTTCCACTGTTCTCAAGAGTCTGTTCCGATAAGCCACCGTAAAGTGCTAGGGGCGGTCCCATCCAGCAAGAATGAAGGCGAGATTGACAACGTTATGTACCTATCATAACATTCCATGTTAGTTGTCTTCTTCCCCCAGCCTGGACAGACCGATAGGAATTTTTGGGATCTTCCATTGGGGCTTCCTTCCCACCACCTCTATTCTCCCTTTTATGTTTGTGGTAGCTTACATACAGGTTTATATAGAGGTGGGTTCTTTTTCTCTCTTCTCCATACTATGGAGACTAGAACTGCTTGGTTTTAGCTATCAAACAAGATCTGAGTAGTTACCGCCTAGCATTGTGGGATATAGGGGAGCCGGTGGAATTAGCTCTCGAGCTTTAGTATTGGCCGAGTTGGAACCGAGGATTGGCTCTGAACCCATCCAGCAAGAAAGAAGGCGAGAAGAAGACAACTAACATGGAACGTTATGGTAGGTACATAACTTCTCATTAACTATGATGAAGAAAAGGGGTGGGTTGAGAGAGAAATACAGTCCATTAGTACCAGTATAGGCTATATAATTTGCAGCAGTACTGTTAATTACTCTACAGGTCTGCCCTTCCTTTGTGTATAACACTGCCCTATAGCTGCTGTAGCATGTAGATACCTCTCAAGTTGTCCGCATGGGACAATATGGGCCAAGGTGTAACACCTACAAGTACACAACTACAGAGGACTATTACATGTCATGACCACCAAGGTGTACTGTTGAGTGATGTAGTGTGACTGTGCTATTGACATAATCATGTCAATGATAGATCTGTGATAGAGGGATTAGGTGACAGTGATTACAGTCCGTGACAGTGTGACACTTAAAATACATGTATTGTGTACAGTACAGACAGTAGACAGCTATCATGCCATCCTTGGCAGGCATGGGGTTAGACTATCAGAAAACATACACAGACACACCAGGCACACAGCCATACCAAGATTGCACATTTTATTTATTGTAATATCTTTTATTAGTATTGTACTTGTTGCCTTTATTTTCTGATGTCTTATCACATTCCTGATCTATGTTGTTAACAGTCTCTTACTTCTGAACACACAAATTATTAACCCATAATAAGGGCTACTGCACCCATTTATCTGTAATTCCTGTAGGGAGAAAATCTGTTAACAATACATAACTGATTCAAGGGCTACTGCACCCGTTTATCTGTAATTCCTGTAGGGAGAAAATCTGTTAACAATACATAACTGATTTAGTTACATTTATTAGTATTTGTCACTGGATTTGAACCCTGGTCTGTGTGTGACAAAACTTACATCAGACACAGCATTTAACAAACTGAGCCACTGCTGACTGTTGACTGCCTGATATTTACCTAGAGCTCACCTGGAAACAAAATATGACCTTGTAATAGCAGTACAGTTGTATACAAGACTGCAGTGACAGTTGAACACACATGCATGAGTTTCATGCATGACAGAGATACTAGGTAAACTGTCCATTAATACTAGAATTCAGGTGCACACAATAAACTCTTAGTGAGTGGAAATATCTGTGACATGTACAAACCATATTGGAGTATTTGGTTGGCTACCTGATGCATATACAGTTGCAGATAGTATATTTGCTGTCTACAGCTATTACAGTTTCAGATTTGCCTGCAACACTGTACCTCAGAGCAGGAATGCATATAGCTAAAATGTAATGGTTAACACAAGACAGTCCTGATATACAGAATAAATCTTAGGTTTTCCTGGTTCAGATGTTAGTGCAGAAAATTTCATAATGCACATATATTGTAGTACATCTCTAAATCTGCAGTTTAGCATAAACTCTTTCTTAGCTAACCTTGAGTCAGTTA
This sequence comes from Protopterus annectens, assembly GCF_019279795.1. Classification (NCBI taxonomy): domain Eukaryota; kingdom Metazoa; phylum Chordata; order Ceratodontiformes; family Protopteridae; genus Protopterus; species Protopterus annectens. The sequence goes on from NC_056725.1 coordinate 1,046,554,790, forward strand.
GTGGCATTCTTTGCGTTATTATTTCAGAGCAGATGTCATACTCGATTTCATGAAGAGCAACCCTACTTGCACACATATAGCACAACACATATTTATTAGGGGTACCTTCATGCAGTTATTGTCATATTTTCGAGTCTTTATTAAATAACATATGGAATAATGCAGGTGTTGCAATGCAGTTGTAATTCCACAATTACTGCAGTAGAATCTTTATTTCATTAACATTATCAGGTTTAATGTTTTGATTTTTACTGCAGTAGACAGTTATTGAAGTACAGTCCTACATCCACATTCATTGCATTACACAAATATGTACAGTATGAACCTACTGGCAGTGACTGAACTACTCTATCTTGTGTATTTGACTATAGATTGCAAATTAATCTCTACTCACCACACAACCTGACCAGGTGCTATGCATGGACCTCTAGGTTGCGAGCTCCCTCCTCTGTTGCTGTAGTGAGAGAAGCACACCATTATGCATACCTGTCTATCACACATTCAGATTATGCACTGGTAAAGCAATGCTAACAGTACATACAAACTTGTGGGGCATTCCTGTCCCCATCCTGGACCCAGGTGTCTAGAAGTCCCCTCTTCCACCACTTCAGATCATCAAAATGGTGATGGACCTGCTCACCTGTGTGGGGGCAGTTGCACTGGTGAGATCACATGCCAGCCAGTCCCAGACCTCTGACATATACTCCAGTCCCTGATACTTGCCCTGCAGCAGCTGGACATCATGGTATTTCACTAGGGGTTCAATCATGACCCTGGACTCCAGAATGCCCCACCACTTTGTCCAGAAGTGCGCACCCTCTCCAACATCTTCCATAGTTCCTGCATGTTTCAAACTCTAATATGTTATGCCTGTTGCACTTAAGTCTGTTTTCCTGCCCTTGCACATCATTGGGCCATATTTAAAAATGCGGCATGTCACTTGGCACCATGCAAACTGGCTTAGCTGAGCTCAGCAGTGCTTACACTGACAGTGTTTAGCAATGCTTAGCAGTGCACAAACCAGCTTAGCTGAGCTGAGCAGTGCTTAGACTAGCAAATGCTGAGCAGTGCGCAAACCAGCTAAGCAGTGCTAAAGTGTTCCTTGTTTAAGCAGTGCTTGTCAAGGCTTAGCTGTGCTTAGCAGAGCTTAGCTGAGTACAGCAAAGCAGGATTTAAAAAGAATTGGCACAATTTGCATTTGCAAAATAAATGCTTAATAATCTGGCTGTGTATTCAAACCCTGCACCTACTGCACGTAAGGCTGTCACTCTAACCATTTGGCTATGGGGATGTGTAGAATTCTGCTGTACTTTTACATATACCTCTCTACTATGTTTAAACACCATGGTGCACTGTGCAAACCCACTCAGCTAAGCTTAAACTTGACCTTTGCATTCATAATTGAATGTATCTGGTTTCTATATGCCGCACCATGTAAACATTAAAAAAAAGTAATCTAATCCATATGCATACATTACTATACTGCACTTTTACAGTGCAGGGGGTGTGTTACTCATCTCCAGACACAGTAAGACACTCCCTACACTGATTCAATAGCAGTGTTACACCACTCTCCCTCAGTAACACACCTTCATTTATATGCATGGTGTGCTACTGAGGGGGTACTACATACATGGCCACTGTACCTTCTGTGTAGGCTTTACACTATGCCTACACAGATTTTATTAAATCTGGTGGATAGTGTAAGCACTACCTCAGTGTTAGTTAATAATGGATTGCAACTGTGAATGATTAGTGTGAGGGAGAAGGAACACACAACAGCAACTCAGACTACCTAACCTGTATTTGGTGTGTCACCCAGGATACACTTACAAAGTGCAGAAGCAACTTTAGCAAGCTTTTACAAGTGAACAGCACACAGTTCTCATTTTTGTTCATGAACAGCCAAACTTTCCTGCCTTTGCTGAAAGCTGTTTTGCAATGTTGTGTCATTGTATCGTACATTTAAAGGACAATGATACAAAATGACCTGTATATTGCATGTCTGAGAGTACAGCACAGATAAGAGAGAGACTGACCACAATACAAATAGAAAACAGAGTTGCATTGCTGTAAACAATACTCATAACTGGTTATGTGATCATGCATTGCAATAAATCTGTACACAGCACGTACAAACAACTGAGAGTATACAAGTGCATATGTCTTGTTAATATTGTGGAGGAAATGGGATTTGCTTGTATGCACAAATATTTGCTTTTCTGCTGCAAAGTTATTTCTGTGGCAAAGAGAGATAAGACACTCTAATGTGTGTGTTAGTTTCATTAGTATGATAGTTCAAATCCAGAGTTTTAAAAATCTGTAAGATGTATTAAAATGTATTTTGTAATAGTATGTTTATTTTCTTATTTAGTTTAATTTTTTAAGTATTAATATTTGCTCAATGAGCAGCTTAGTGCAAATACAGTGAAATGGATAAAGTTAAAATTAGTTGAAGTTGCTCCTATGATATGAAGAGCATACATTGCAGCTGTGAATCAAGTATGTGTGTGTGTAGCACACTTGGTAAATACGATAAAGCACACAGCACATGGGATATATAGATCATGGCACAATTTCCACATTTATCTTTTAATACTAAAAAATAAGAAACAGTTATTACAAGAATAATACATGTTGAGCTTTACCTGTCTCATGTGCACGTTGCTCAGCTCTGTGCAAAGACAGCATAATGCCCCAGACAACAAGCAGAAATTTTCAGTTTCTAAAAAGATACATTGTTACATCTTTTGCCTTCCATTGTGCAAGCACACTAAGCAGCGTTGAGTGGTGGTCAGCACACTCCCACAACACCTGCAGTTCCACAACATCTGCAGAAAATAACCAAACTTTTTCAGTTTCAAAAAGATACATTATTATATCCTGTGCTTCTCATTGCACAAACATGCTAAGCAGCATTGTGTGGTTGTCAGTATGCTCCCACCACACCTTACAGTTCCACATCACCTGCAGACAATAAGCAGACATTGTCAACTTCAAAAAAGATAAATTGTTACATCTTGTGCTTTCCATTGCACAAACATGTGAAGCATCATTGAACAATAGTTAGCTTGTTTCCATAACACCTGCAGACTTCTCAGTTTCTAAAATATACTAAAGATGTCGTCTTCCAATGCACAAGCACACTAAGTGGTGTTGCGCAGTGATTAGCAATCATATACAGTACTGAGTGTAAAAATGCACCTGCTACCTAGCACTTCCTGTGGCAACAGGTGTCAGTAAATGGCCACAATACAGATGAACCAGGGTTCTAATACAGCAAACTCTAAATTAATGCTGGTCCACTGTAATTTATATAAAAATAATTATGCTTAAAAATAACTATGTATAGCAGGTGGATTGTGCATACACATGATATTTTATATATATATATATATATATATATATATATATATATATATATATATATATATATATATATATATATTATATGTGTAACTGTGGTTATCAGTACAATCATGGTTTCACAATTAAACATTTATTTTCTGAACTTTCATGTCACACACATACATGGTTAATCACTCAACACTTTAATGTGTATATATAACTAATATGCTTGTGTGATAAACATCCTCAGTTGCAATGATCGGTCTGCACAATAATTATTGTAAAAAATACACTTGTTGCCCAGCCTTCACTGTGGCAAATGGTACAAGTTCATAGCTACCATACAGGTGAGCCAGGGTTTCAGTCCAGTAAACTTCGACTTTTATTAATGCTGTTCCACTGTAATTTATATTAAAATTAACAATATAAATATAATTAAACATAATAATGACTGTGAATAAGCAGTGGATATCATATGAATTACATGTGTGACTGAGGATATGCTGACAAATTATGTTACTGTACTTAAAAGTGTCTTTTCTGCCCTGGGATGGACTTCATACTTCAATGATAGTCATGTATATACATAAATGTATAAACCAGGACATTGTCAGGTCACACAAATAAATGGTTAACTAATCACTCTTAAAAGTGTCTATATAATTAATAAGACTATCTAGCAAACAGTCCCTCTGTGGCAAGGAGGTAAAAAGAGCTATGTAGAAGGTTATATGCTATATATTTTACATAGGTTTGAATCCAGCATTGTACAAATTATTTTTATTAGTGTGTAAAGCCACAAAAAATATGTCAGGTCATAAATTTTATAGACCTTAATACACGTCTGAAAAGTTAACTCATTAAACAGGTATATCAGCATCCAACTCATAAACTAATACCAACTATCACATTATCCTTCCTAATTCATAAACTGCCTTCCTCCCTTGTTGCTGTTGTTGTTGTCCACTTAACATCTTCCAAATGCAGTTGGCATTATTGTGCAGGTTGGCATACTGATTGTTAAATATGATATTATGAATTGGTGGAAAACACTTTAACTGTTGCTATTTGACCTGTGTAGTCATGGCAGGAGCAAGAAAGGAAGGTGTCCAGTTTAGGGCTCAATGATTGGATGCAGAGGAGCCTAGAATATTCATTGGCCCTCTTATAAAGGGCCACAGACATAGGCTATTGCAGGGGGACTATACTGGGTCTCAATAGGAATCAGAGGCTTGGAATAGTCTTACCAAGGCTGTCTCCAGTGCTACTCTCATTCCACTCACTGAAGAGCAATGGAGGCACCACTTCAATAACCTGAAAAGGTGCAAGCAGCCATAACTCAATCAGTGGCTCAATGAGTTTAGGACTGCTAACTTCCCACAATTGTGTAAGTATACAGATAAACATACTTTAAATTATACTCAAAGCTGGAGGTAGGCAAGACTGGTATGTATAATGCTCTTCTCTTTTTCACACCTCTTTATTTTACAGCTGCCCAGGAGACTGCAGCTAACAGGGAATTCTATACTGAATATTTAGAAAGGCTAAGAGAAACAAGAGGTATGTATCCAGCACAAAATTGTTATTGTATTAAAAGTATTACTCTTCTGTACATTAGTATCAAGTTAAGCATGCATATCTTAGCTGTAAAATCAAGCACGTGTGCTTCATTCTGTAACTTAGAGAACTGTAGAAGTCAATGTAATAATGTATTCAGATATTGTGTGTTCACATTCCACAAGTAACAAATACATACTAAAATAATACAACTTATTAAATATTAATTACAACAAAATTGACAAAACTGCCATGTTAACTTAATCTGTAACATTTGAAAAAGCAGATGTGCAATATATGCATATTGCAAGGATTACTTAGAACAATTATCAGTTCCAGTTAGTAGTATTTAAAAAGTGTAGTTAATGCAAAACTAAAAATATATTCCTGTTGCACTAATTTATTGTATGTGACATAAGATAGTTCTAATTATTTTTTTCATATTTTGTCTCTTACCCCACCCTTTATCTCTCATTTTTATTTTTATATGTATGGTCACAAAAGTCTGATGTCATCAATTTCTGTCAACTGAGAAAATGATTCCCAGCACAAGGGGGGTAGGCCAACCAGTGTGGCTCATCCTCTCACCCCTTCAATGGCTGCCGCACAATTGCCCAGCAACATCTTGTACGCAATCTGGCAGTACTGCCTCTGCAACCCCTCTGCTACCTGGGCTCTCAACATCTGGTAGCATTATCCTGGCAGCTCATGCAATGGTACCCTCCAGGAGTATTGATAGATGTGGTGAAATGTCACCAACCAGGAGATGCCAGCCACACAGAGGAGATGCATGCTGGAATGCTGGAGAAAATGTCAAGCACTCCAACAGCAAGCTAAAGAAGGGACAGTGATGACATTTATAAGGGTGATGACTAGATTTTGACTGTCCCCATGCTTGATGGGCATGGTCCTCTGATGTCCCCTCCTTATCCCCAATAATGGTGTCCCCCACCATTATCTGTCCCTCACTTCCCTGTCTCTATCTTGTTTGTCCTGTGTGTCTGCACCCACTTCCTCATCTACCTGACTTATCTGACCCTCACACACCTACATCCCATAAACAATATTCCTCTCTTATTGAAATAAAATAAAAAAATGAACATCTGTCCCACAAAAAATATTGTCCCATACATAGCTCTCCACTTTGCACATGTGTCTTCCTGACACACTTGATTTTGTCCAGTTGGCTATACAACATGATTGCATTGTTATCACCCATCTTTACTGAAGTGACAGTCCAAATTCATCCAATATTCTATACATGTTCATTTTATACTATTGAAGAAGTGGGTAGCTATGGTTATTTCATAAATCCCTCCTGCAGATTCCTATATTGCTTCATCTTGGTTCTTCCCCCACTTGCTCTTCCCCCATTTCACCACTTTCATATCTACTCCATTATCACACTTTTAATCTGGTAAAAAAATATTGCTCACCATACACACAAATAATAAATCCATAATGATCCCCTTCTCTTTTTGTCCTCAGCATTTGTGCATAGTTTGGCATTGCACACCAATGCTAAGTGACAGTGAATGGCTCTTCATTTCCTATGACATGTTGCGGTTATCTCCATACAATGCTGCTTAAACCCATTGCACTAAAGAAATACACATTTAAAGAAGATTAATAGCACTAATATTAAATATTTCTCATCCTATTTATTTAACCTGATGAATGTTTAAAAATTCCAATCCATATGTGTGCTGTTGACATAATTCAATTGAGTAATGTTCATTTTTACACAGTACTTCACTGTAGTCATTCCTCCTCATATTTGCAAAAATTATCAAATTTAATTATTTATTGCCATCCTGAATACATATGTAAAAAATAGATTGAGCTGCATTCGAACCCTGTATCATTTGTGCTAAAAAAAAATCACTGTTGTTACATCTGCTGCCCTAGAGACAGCTAGGCAGCAGGTGTTTTTCTTATACTCAGTACTATCCAAAGTGCTGACTGCCATGCCTATCCGCTTAGCATATTTGTGCAGAGAAAAGTGAACCAATATAATTATTATTCTTTTCTCAATGAAGCAGTGACCCATGCTTGTTCATCACTTATCTCTGTGCAAACAGGGAAAGCAGTTTTAGTAGTCCTTCATGTCATAACATTTCTGACACAACATTTTCAATATAAAATACATTACGAACACCATAGTATCTTTCAGCTATTTATACCATAGCCAATATGCATAAGTACTTCTCAAGTTTATGTAGTAGTCACAAAATGTAAATCTCACATGTGCAAACACTATGCCATCGATTATGCAAACCAGATGCTCGATGGTGCACTATGGAAATAGCTAATTGGCATGAATTTATATGTTTACTGTCCAGTTACTCTTCATCCCATAATAATCCATGTAAAACCACAACCAAAGGGAAGGCACTTGTTACTGAATGAATGCATATTTACTCAGGCCGACTCATGTGTCCCCTGTACCCATGCACTTGAAAAGGGAAATGTCAGTACTAGTTCCCAAATGTCAACTACACTACAGGAATAAATAGCACAACTGCATTGTAACATCATGTAAATCTTTATATTAAGAATGGAAAGCAACAAAGTGTAAAGACTTCTTATCATCTCTTTGTCAATGATTTAAAACTGTACAGCTCATCAGATGAGGAACTGAAAGCACAACTACAAGTAGTGAAAACTTTTTCAGATGACATAAGAGTGTCCTTTGGTCTTGATAAATGTGCAAAAGCAACCTTTAAAGTAGGAAAACTGCAGCACCAAGAAAACATCAGATTGGGGCAAGAATGTGATATAAAAAAACTTGAGACAGAGGGAATATATACATATTTGGGAACTGATGAAGCATCAACAATAAAACATGAACAAATGTGAATAAAACTCAGTAAGGAATATTTTAGAAAACTTAAATTAACCCTGGAAAACAGTATTGACATCTATGAACAAAGTTCAAGTCATAAACCAATTTGTGCTTCCTGTCCAAACTTACAGTTTTGGAATGATTGACTGGCCCCAAAAGGTGTTGGATAGATTAGATAGAAAAACAAGAAGGATGCTTCATGCTAATCAAATGATTTATAAAAATCAGTGCATACCAAGATTATATATTCCCCGTTCCGAAGGAGGTATGGGCCTCCTTGAAACTGATTACATGTATAGATCTGCAATCATGGGACTGCATACATATCTGTTGACCTCACAAGATCCAAACATAGTGAAAGTTTTGAAACATGAGGAGAATAAATCTGAAGCATGTCGGCATCAAGCGGGAAAGGAAATCAAAGCAAAAGTAGATACAAGTCAGGCAGCAACTGAATGTGCCAAAAAAAAAAAACAAAAGAAAGCATATAAGGTGAAGGATCAGGTGAGAAGGCAAGAAATATGGAAATTGCATAACTGTAGTTTCTTCTATAGAAAAGTCCTGGAACAACCTCATATTGATTAGGACTGAATGCAGAAATGGTTAAGGAGATGCAAATTCAAACCAAAAGATGAAAGGTTGATATTGGCAGACCAAGATAGTAGACTATGTACACATTGGTTTACAAAGTCCATCGAACATGTGGGAGACAAATGTAAGTTTTGTAAAACAGAATTGGAAACAGTTGCATATCTTGTTGCTGGTTGTGACATCATAATGGCAGAAGGATTGTATACTGAAAGGGATACTAATGTGGCAAGACTGTTGCACTGGGGATTGTGCAAACACTATAATAATATTAAAGTAGCTGAAAAACACTGGAAACATGAACCACAAAGCATCATAGAAAATGATGAAGTCTACATCACATGGGATCACCTATTACTAACAGTTCAAAAGATAGATGGGAGAAAACCCAATATAGTGGTCCATGAAAAGAAGACAAAAGTAGCATTGATCAATGAAATTGCTACACTCACTGACTACAGTGTCTTGTGTTCAGAGAGACACAAAGTCACAACATATCAGGATTTGCAGGCAGAAATGTGGAAGAAAGATACCTAGACAGTTATTATAGTAATAGGAGCAACTGGTCTTATAAAAAATAATCTACAGTCATATTTAGATATGCTACCAATACATGTAACCCCGTACGAATTGCAGAAGGCGTCATTACTGGGCACATTGTGGGTGCTTTGAAGAGTACCTCTGGCTGACATCAAAGATTGAAACAATACTAATTTCATGAACTTTAATCATACTTTGACTTAGGAATGGGGTCCATTCCTATCATGGTATTAAAAACCCAAAAGATGTGGAGAAATTAAAAAAAGACGTATTAAGATAGTCTTATATATGCATTAATCTGGACATTAATTCATCACAAATATGAACACATGCATACACAGTTATATGCATGCATGCTAATTACAAAACATGCATGTGTCTGTGCGTGTGATATTAAGTGAGTAATGTACACAATATATTCAGAAACAGCTGCATATGTCTCAGTTCTGCTACATGCATTCCTGAGAGCTTTTTCCATCTAATTTGAGAAGTTGCCTTTTAAAGTGTGCCTGCACATTAGAAACACAGCAGAAAATAACAAATCCACACTTTGCACACCACCCTCATAAGAGGATATGTTACCAACATCACATAATAATGATGGCAGCAACTATAAAGACCAGTATAACAAGGCAAAAGCATACTTCAGGGATGGTGCAATTACTAACTAGTGTGTTCTGTGGATGGGAAAATAATGCATACATGTGGGTTAACTTAACACAACCACAAAAGTCAGACTTGTGCTGAGGTGCTTGCATTAAGTACTGAGTTATCTACCTTGTGAAAGTAGTTAGGTAGGGGTTTTAATCTCACTGCCATCGACTGGTGTGTGTGTGTGTGCAGTCAGAAGACCATGGGTCTGTATCCTACTGTCAGCAATCCAGGCCCATGCAGAACAAATATTTTGACAGTTGTACATGCCTGCAGAGTTATTTCATACAGACGTCACAACATCTTCTCACAAACATACAATGATGATACCATCCACAATAAATTGTCTAGCAGCAGTCTAAAAGTCATAGGTTCATAGGTAGGTACTAGGCTATCAGCCCAAGGGCCTATATAAGCCTAGCCAGCAAGGTTCCATAGCTCATGCCACCCAATAAAGTTATTTTCCTGTGCCACTGTCCAGCAGAGACACAGAAGTGATCCCTGGGGTGTATTTCTTATTTCCCATCCACTCATCAAGATTTTTCTTGAAGTGTGCTAATGAAGAACTTTGCTTGACATAGATGGGTAGCTTGTTCCAGAGTGTAGGAAATCTCTGGGACAGGAATCTATCCCTCCAGCATGTCCTGTTTATTGTGGTGACAAGGTTTAAGAACCTAGAGCATGTAGCTCAGAGGGATTGGGATTTCTTTAGGTGTAGCATGTCCAACAGCTCTGGGTTTGACATAGCTTTATATGTTAGGCAGAGATCACCTTGAAGTAGGCGATATGCTGGAGTTTTTTGAGATGGTCAGTGGAGGGCATTTGTTTGAGGCCAGTAATCCTCTTTGTGAGGTACTTCTGTGGCCTTTCCAGCTGCTGCAGATGTCTTGTGAGGTACATTCCAAAAGGGGCATTGTACTCTATAATGGGTCTAATGAGTGACGAGTAGAGGGGAACAATGACCTCTTTTTTCCTGGATGAGAACCCTTTTCTGATGAGGTGTGCCATGTAGAAGGACTTCCTGACTACTGTGGTGATGTGACTATCAAAGATGAGACTATTGTCCACCTGGGTCCTAAGGTCTCTTATCACGCATTCGGTGTTAAGTAAATTGCTGCCTATATGGTAGTTCATGGGTACAGAGTTTTTACCAAAGGGGATGACACTGCACTTTTTGGCATTGAGCTTGAGGCCATGGCTCTGACACCAGGCATCTGTCTCAGGGAGGCCCTTCTGTAGGATGTCCACATCATTTGGGGACTTGACTATGACTCCTAGTTTGCAGTCATCTAACAAATGTTTTACAGTCCAACATCTTCTCATAAACATACATTGTTGATGTCATCAGCTATATGTGTTTGTGTTCAGTTACTTCATATTCCAGACACCATTTTAGAACAGCATGTGAGATGCTCCTACTACCATCTTCTTTTCACAAGATACCACTGCCATCAGCTCTAAAGTGTTGCCTTATACTATAATAGGCAGACTTGTGCTATGGCACTTGTGTTAGGTACTGTGCTCTGCAGATCGGTAGGGATTCTAGTCTCGCTGGGCTTAACTTTTGAGTGTGTGTGTGTGAGCATTTATGGTCAGTTAGTTTACATTCCAGACACCATTTTAGAACAGTATATGAGACACTCCTACTACCATCTTCTCACCAGACACTGCTGATGTCATCAGCTATAAAGTGCTGTCTGACACTATAATAGCCAGACTTGTGCTGTGACATTTGTGTGAAGTACTGCTTTCTGTAGATAGGCAGAGGTTCTAGTCCTACTGTGGTTAATGTGTATGTTTGTGTGTGTGTGCGCACATGCATTTGTGTTCAGTTAGTTCACATTCCAGAGACCATTTTAGAACAGCATGTGAGACACTTCTGCTACCATCTTCTTCTCAACAGACAGTGTTGATGTCATCAGCTATAAAGTATTGTCAGGCAATATAATAGCCAGACTTGCGCTGTGGCACTTGTGTTGTGTTATGGTTGATAGATAATAAGGTAGAGGTTCTAGTCTCATTGCCATCAACTGGTGTGTGTGTGTGTGTGTGTGTGTGTGTGTGTGTGTGTGTGTGTGTGTGTGTGTGTGTGTGTGTGTGTGTGTGTGTGCGTGCGTTTATTCAAAAATCAGTATGGTGACAATTTTCAAATGGCATGTGAATCCACAGCTATGTCAGACACTCCTACAAACATCTTCTTGTAACATACATTGATGATGTCATCCTGTATAAAGTGCACTCTGACATTATTCAACTCAAACTCATGCTGTGGCAGTACCATTAAGTACTGTGGTCTACAACTTCTGTAAACAGATATTTACAGGTTCTGATCTGACAACACGCAACTTAAGTGTACATACTTTCAAATAATATTTAGACAATTTTACACTGAGATGTGAGTTCACATCTATGTCAGACATTGCTTCCAACATATCCTTCTCAGCATGTAATGATGCTATCATACTCCATAAAGTTCAACGTGACAGTGTTAAAGTCAGACATATATGGTGGTGCTACTGTTACATTGTTCAAATGTCATCTGCCATACCTACACTTGTGTAATTTTCAAGTCAGACCCAGTCTGCTGCTGTGTGTGTGTGCAGCTGGTGGTATATTATGGTCATTGTATTATTGTTTGAATCACTTTTCATTTCACTACTGTTTAGGAGAATGTTTAACATAGCCCCATGCATACAACATCCCTTTTTTCCATCAGACCACATGACTTCCTTCCAGCAGAGGAGTGGAGGATAGCCTCATGTCAAAGATGCATACACACATCATGAATCACAGTCCATCCATGAGTCTCTGTAAGCCATCTCCAGACTACTGGATGTGTGATTGCTAATTCTGTAGTGAAGTGGTGCACATGTCACATATGGAGAGAGGCAGTATATAATGCAATCAAATATACATTATGTGTATAGCCTTGCTATCTTCCAGCATATACATATAGGGAGTTTGGTTTAAATGGTATAATAATGTCTATGATTTTATGTGATGTTGGCCGTTAACTTAGTAATGACCTATGCCCCTATGAAAACTTCACATGCCAAAGTTGCTGTCATCGATATGTGCTATGTTGAGGTGTGTATGTACACTAGACCTACAAGAGTGTATTACAATCTGTGATTGCTGCTACTGCCATTTCATTACATGTTCCTTCTATAACAGCTGTAGTAATAAGCCTCCTGAGAGCTGTTGACATGGAGTGATAATATGTATATTGCTGGTGTAGTAAAGCATGTGTTTTTGTACAAATAAAGGAGCTGGATTTTATCATTTGGATATGTGTTTCTTTGCCAGCCCTTTCCAGTTTGTTTTTGGTTTTTGTTTTTGTACTGGATCAGATCGACATTCTACACAGTTCTTATTCAACCATCACAGTGACACTTGCAATACGGCACAAGTGTGCATGTGTATACCTACCATTATTAAATTCTCTGTGAAGTGCATCAGTATAAATTCATACTATTACATGGGCACATAATTCTTGTTTCATCCACATGTTGTAATGCTGTGATATACACAAAATTATCACATTTTGATTCAGTTGCAACCTTGTGGAATCCACTGTATGCACAATTATGTTGCCATTTCCAAGGATTATTGAAGTGGTTACTAGCACCATTGTGCTACTATCAGCATTTGTGTCAGTAAATGTAGATGAGCCACAGCAAACTCATTTGTAATATGGCATTCCATGTTATCAGGCCACTGAAACACAGCTTTCCAGTGAAAAACATATAGACATATGTTGCACAATTAATATAATAACATGACATTGGTAGAGTTGTATGAGTGTGTGAACAGAACCACTGTGTGGCATGTGATGCATAACTAAGGATGCATTTGGAGGTCTTGTCACAAATCATCTATTTCAATAAGTGTGAATTGTTAAGGGGAATACACAACTAAGTGCAGAGCTAGCTGTTTGTGGGTGCAAACAACCATAATCAACCAGAGAAAATAGACAATCTGCTAGCAGACAGTTTGTCTCACACTTCATCACCCCATTGCCAATGACCATCAGCCAAAGTATTCATGCAAACATTACTCAGTTTATCTTGTCAGAAGAGCAGCTCATCTGTGTGCTCCCTAAGGCTAAAAACACAGGATCAATGGTCCCTGACAACATTCAAGGTAGCCTATACCATGACCTACAGGATCACCTACACAAGAACGACAGCTCAAACACCGACACCCACATAGCCGACACCACATGGTCAACAATCAAAACACCGACAACGTAATTACTACACAAAAAAGAAAAATAAAATTTCCTTTTATGTGCTAGCAGGGGGCTCCACCACCCCACCCCCCGTAACTTTAATATACCAACTCCAAGATCACACTACATTGCAGGAATGGAAATCTTTCCATTCTGCAGTACGGAGACATACCGTTTCCCCATTGTCGGCATTTTGATTGTCGACCATGTCATGTCAGTTATGTGGGTTTCGGTCTTCTCAGCTGTCGTTCTTCTGTAGGGGACCCGACTTACAACCTGACCTAGCAGACACAGTTGAATCCCTACTTAAAAACAACCTCCAGATAGCTTATGCATCACCTAATGCAGGGACTTATAGACCTATTATCCTAACTCTCCTCATCTGTGACTCCAACTAACTACTCATCATGGACCTTATCAAAAAGGACAGAGGTAATCTACTGATTGTGTACCAAACCCATTTTTGATTTGTTAAGGCCACATCATGTCTGTTAAATCTGGTTAATGTCTTCAAGAATGTTAACAAGGGGCTGCATGAGGAAAAGACTGTCATCCCACACAGCTTGATCTGGCAAAGACATTTGACACAAATCCACACTCGGGTATCACAGAGAAACTGTCTGAAGTGGGCATAAACACCTACGGCACCAAGAGGTTAAACAAATAGATCATTCACGGAACACATAATGTCTGTGTGTGAAGTCACATCTAGGTAGAGTTCAGTGACCTGGTCCGTACATCGGGGTTCTGTGCTAGGTCATTTCCAGTTTAGTACTTAAGTCTCACAAGTCAAGACAAACTTCAACATTATTTGTCTAAACAGTTTTGTAGATGACTGCAAATTGCAGACAATCATTGAATCCAAGGACACTATTGATATACTGCAGAAAGTATTAATACATAAAAATGATTGTTGCCAGAGCCATGGTGGCACATTATATGAACAAAAGCATGCTTATTTCCTTTTGAAAGGAATTACACAAGCTAATTACTATATAGACAGCACACTCTTTGAAGAGACCAAGTTTTATGTGACCTGGGTACTCAGGTATATTGTAAGCGGAACTTCCATCAGCATGTGACCACAGTGGTGACAAATCCCTTGTATGTAGCACATATCCTGAATATGGGCATGCCATTCACATCAAAGGACATTATAGTCCCATTAGTCTCAGCCCACATCAGACCAATAATTGAATCCAATGCACCCTTTTGCATATACCTCACCACACATCTTCCATGGATAATTCACTAAAGTGTATCACTTTTGCCACAGTGAGCTCACACACATCCTTGTGAATACACATAAGTATTCTTTGTGATGCATAACCATTAGGAGTTGACAGTGCAGAATTCCCTTGAAGGTGTTCTATAAGATTCATGTGTGATAGATGCACCCAGTAAATACATAGCTCAGTGACAACATTGATGGCATGGGTTACATTCATGCAAGTATGGATTGCGACATATATGTATGGATTGCTCCCAATTTAAAATACAGGTGTAACATTATCTCTCTTAACACCTCCCAAAAGTGATCATTTTTGAGGAACATATCCTTGATTTCCCTTATAGATTACTGACAAATCATTTCAGTGATACAAGTGTGTACATGCAGAATATGTAAATAACTCACAATCACGTATTTTATGTCAATGGCACAGATTAATGGTGGTATTAATATGATATAGTCCATGACTGTGTGTGCATCTGTTTACTGTTGTCCATCACCCTTTGCTATGTGTCCTGAATGGTTGAGACCTATGCTGACATTACATTCATATTCAAGCAACTCATTTTGCACATCTTCACAATAAGCATATGCCCCATATTGCATATACCATCCTTGATTAATGTCCTCTCCAGTGATCATGTGAGGTTGCTTATATCACAAACAATCATCTCCATTGATATGTGACCTCGTCTGAGAGTCAGATAATATACAATTAATTATGTGATGATATGAATATAGCCAAAAACACGGTAGTCACAAACAAACAATTTTAATGAAGCTTTCGGGTCTACACCCTTCATCAGCACATAAAATCACCTTACATAAGTTGCATTTAAATAGAGGAAGCACTGAAAAACACATGATCAAGCCAGCCAACCAGATACAAACCAAAATTAATTATGCAAATAATTTAAAATGCATCACACCCAAAACTCTTGAAGTTTTACTTATATTAATAAAAACAATTTTATATAGATTAAATATAGTTACATATAGATAAATCATTCATATCAAATAAGAACTTTTTTTAAAAAAACTTTTTTAAAAACTTTTTAAAAAGGTAGCAGCTCAAAGTTAGCATCATAAATTCTCCTCTGACGCTTAATCAAAACTGGTTTGAGACTTACTGCTCCATTCAAGCCAGGCCATTTATCAGCCTGTAAACGTACTATCCACTCATATTCCTTCAATAACAAAAGATTTTCCAAGTCACCACCCCTAATACCCATTCGTACAGTGCATATGCATCTGAATTTAAAAGCATGAGTTTGAAATTCATGTCTGAATAAACCATTTGTCTCAATCTTCCGTCTTATTTCGGACCTATGCTTTATTATTCTATCTTTAAGCTTCCTGGATGTTTTCCCTACATAAAATGCATTACATGAAACACAGGTAGCTAAATAAACTAACTTAGTAGTACTACAATCTGCTTTGCAAGTAAACTTAAAACATTCACCTGTTGTAGGATGTCGGAAGCTATTATTACTATCATTAATATCAGAGCAACAGACACAATTATAGCACTTGAAAGTGCCCACTTTAGTACATAAAGGAGCAGACTCAGTTTGAAAATCCTTATAACATAATATTTGCTTAAATGTCTGACCATTCCTAAAGGCAAACCTTGGTACTGGACCTAAAATGTCCTTTAAATCTGGTTGAGACATTAAAATTACCCAATTCTTTTGAATTATTTTACATACATCATTTGTATTGGCATTATAGGTGGTAGTAAACCTGATGACAGGCCTAATATATACCCTGAGTGAGTCAAAGAAACGGAACTAAAAACTGGTTTATAAGGACCTCTTCTGCCTTGCAAAACCTCTTCATAACTCATATTTACATCTCTAAGGTAATAACCATTCTCAATAAACTCTTTCCTCATCTTCTCAGTTTCCTCCAAAAACACACCCTCCTCAGTTGTTAGTCTACTGATTCTTATTAACTGAGATTTTATAATGCCTCTATATATATGTACTGGATGCATGCTAGCAGTATTTAAATATCTTGCTGCATGCACATCCTTCCTATGCACCTTTGTTTCCAACCTTCCAAGTTTCCTATATACCCTTATATCTAAAAATCCATTGTATCTAAAGAAAAATCCATCTTAAATTTAAGGAAACTTGTCGTAGTGTTGAGATAGGACAGAAATTTTTCTAATTGAATCAGAGTCCCTTTCCAAACAAAAACAGTCATCAACAAATCTGCAGTAACAATCAAAGTAAAGAGCAAATTCATTATTTTCATTTAAGATGTATTGTTTTTCCCATACATATAAAACTAAATTAGCCCCATGGCAACCCCAGTTAACTGCTTGTAGGGAACACCATCAAAAATAAAATCATTCTTTGTCAACACCAAATCTAATAAGAGACAAATATTCTCTATTTCACGTGTTTGTTGAGAGGATTGCATTGTTAAAAAACTTCTAATTGCCTCAATCCCCTATTCTATTGGAATCACCGTAAAAAGTGACACAATATCCAGTGTAACTAAAAAGTAATCAGAACTAGTTTTGCCATTAAACCACACACTAAGTTTCTCTAAAAAGTGCACCGTATCCTTTAAAACTGTTTCACATTTCAGTAAATACTTTCCTAACACTTTTTGTAAATACCTAGAGATGGGCTCAGTCACCCATCCTTTACCAGATACGATAGGCCTTAGTGGTGAGTCACTCATGGATTTATGCACCTTGGGGATACCATAAATCTGTGGAATTTTAGGACATGTTACTGTTAAATAAGTGAATAATTCAATTGTAATGTCCTGGTTCAATTGCATATCATATAAGAATAAATTCACTTGAGAAATATGATTTTTCACATCTGCAAATGTTATTACTTTAAAAGTATTAGTGTCAGACAAGAACTCTTTAAACTTACTCATATACCATGATTTGTCCATAAAGACTGTTGCCCCTCCCTTGTCTGCTTGCTTAATCACAATACTCTTGTCTTTTTTGATTTGCTGTAACAATTTATAATCATTAAAAGATAAGTTATATTTAACATCCCTACTTTTATGTTTACTTTTGGCATTATACAAAACACTTATCTCATTCTCAACAATATTTAAAAAAGCTAAAATGACAGGTGAAAGTTGAGGTACAAAACACTTAACTTTTTGCATACAGAGTGCAAATTATACAAGGATTTAAGCATAACATTTCTTGCAAATAGTTTAACATCAGTTAAAATGTCCACAATATTATCCTTAAAAGTAGGGATAAACTTCATCCCATTCTTCAGTAAACCATAATGCTGCTCAGTCAAAACACATTTAGAAAGATTAACAGTACCTTGTAGTAGGCAAACCTCTGTCCTCAGCGACGAGGGAGCCTTGCTGGGTAGTATTGGACTCTCGTTGTCTCTTTAATACCGTTTCTGCAGCATTTTTGTCCTTGGGGCTCCTGCAAGTTCCTCTGCTGAGAAACTACCTTCTCTGGTTGTTTTAACCTGAAAGGTAAAAGATGAAATTTCAAGCTGCTTACTCTTCTCCTTTCCTTCTGTTCCAGGTACAGGAATCCCAGCAAGGGAGGTAGCTACATGCTCATTTAATTCTCTGACCACAGCATCACTAGGTCATTCATCGTATTCCACTCACTCTGATTGCTGCAAGTCTTGGAGTTAGCGGCAATTCAAATACATCTAGTTCATCAAGAAGCTTATTAGTGGGTTTTACTGATCTACTATTTAGTCTTTCAGTTCTCCGCTGTCCGCCAACTGAAGATATGACCATTTTTAAAATCCTTTTGTGTTTCTAGCCTGTGATCCAATGCTAAATAACTGATATAATTCATTCAGACATTCTGTATTACAAAGTTTAGAGACTTCCTTTTCAAGACAGTCTATTTCTTCTAACAGATCATTTTCCACTCTCTCAAAAAATTGATTCATTAATTTCATGTAGCTCATACTCAGTTCAAGATTTAGCTGCTGCCACTGCATTAATAGTTCTTGGTAGGTATTACCATATGATGGCATCTTTAATATACTTTTGGATGAACAGTGACTTAGTGTATCTTCGTGATGATATGAATATACCCACACAGGAACTGTAATCAGCTGTATGCACTGTATTATGTACATATATGATTACTGTTCATGCTACAACTGTCTTGTCTTTGGGGTGTGTGTACTTTGACATACCCTTGTTTGGTGTACATTACCATATTTCACTTGTTCTTTTACCCATTCTTCATTCCTACCGTTCCTGTTTGTGACCATTTTCAATACACGCACTTTCCCAGACTACTGTCTTTATAATGCAGTCAATGTACCCTTGATGATCATCATCTCAAACCTTTATTTCCGTATGGAAAAAACATTTGCACTGTACTTTGCACTGAGTACACTTTCCTATTATGTGTTAGCAATGCTTTCATAATTAAACTTAAATGCTGCACAATCCCACAGAATTAGTTTGCCTGTAGGTAAGCATTTCTGCATGCCTGAATATGTCCACGCTGCTTTAAATGGTTTCCTGCTCAGCAACACTGTTGCTGGCCATGAAACCATGCTTATAGTCATGTAAGTGTGATGCATGGCATGCATATACAATTAGCAATGCTGCTTATTGCACAAACATGTAAACTCCATGTAGTCTTAATGCTAAGCCTACAGAGTTTATTGAATCCCCAAGACTGTTTTATGCTAAAAATAAGTTGTCCAAGAGTCTGATATTTTATAATAAATAAAATGCATAAAACATTAAACTCTAGTAAAATAAAGTGATTAAAAGTAAAATAATCCTTACTTATAAACTAAACTAAACATACTGCCTCATTTGTTAAAGGAACAAAGACATAAAAATATATAATCTGGAAATGTTTTTCTGAGAGAATGATCACTACATTATGCTTAAAAACAACCACAAATATTATTTGTTATATATCAGTATATAAAACTATGTTATTTTAAGTAAATCATGAGTATTTCAGTTTTATCCATTTATTTATTTTTCTTCCTCAAAAAGAATATAATCTTTTGACAAGCCATCTGCTTTCCAACAATACTCATTAAAGTCTACTGTCTCTTCTGAAAAATAATCATATCTCAAATCATTCTGATTACTGCTGATGTCCGGAGACCAATGCCCATTTTTTGAAGTCATATCTCTGTTACACACACTCTCTTCAGGCTTTATCTTAAAGTTGACAATATGTTTTCCTATAATTAATATTATGAGTGTTGATACTTGCAGCAATAAATCAAATGTATGTCTTTAGATGGTTCAGGAGAGAAATATTTCTTTCCATTATGATTTTTTTTTTTATATTTTTGTTTTATTCTTTTCCCACCATATTAATTGTATAAAGAATTTGTGATTTTTGTATGTCTTGTGTTTTATTTCCATTCCAAATCTGCAAATTCAGTTATTGGCATATTATCTTCTTCTTTTTGTGAAACACTATTGCTTTGAAGGCACTTTCTTATGAAATGCATAGCACAAGTAGTGAAGTAGTGTCTTTAATGAAAATTCCTGATCTAACCAAGTTTTAGTTAAAATGGCAAGATATATAAATGTATGTATTTATTTATTTAGTTAGTTAGTTAATCATTTATTTATCCTTTGTTGACCAGGTTAGTCCAACTAGGCTAGTTGCCTCTTTTCAGGTGAGACCCAAGGAGGAACTTGTACTACTAAGGGATGTTTGGCCAGGGTACTGCAGGATTTAATCTATTGCTTTGATGTGTGCCATATGGTCTTTTACATCAACGTGAGTTACCACCAACTCAAGCAGATAGGTTCATAGGAGGTTACTAGGCTAGCAGCCCTAGAGCCTTTACAAGCCCAGCCAGGTTAATCCCAAGTATTCCCATTTGTTCTTTTTGGGTAGTTCACAGAAAGAATTTATGAGACCTCAGTTAAATATTTAATGAGATATCATATGTTTATAGAATTCAGTCCAATATGGGTAAAGTCTGTGGCTTGCCTGCATAATTTCTTAAGAGAAATCATCAAACAGTTTATAAGATTTTCCACCTTATTATTTTCTCTTCTCTGTTTATATTTATCAACCAATCTTTAATTTGATAAGAATTAGGCAGGGTTACAACTGGCCTGGGCATTTTATTTCCTTCTGACATTCTTTCCACTCTGATTTTCTTCATATCTACAATTATGCTTTTAAGCAAATACAACATATCCAGAATTATTTTTATGCAAGGCAAACATTCATCATCTCTTACTTCTTCAGGTATCACAAAAGCTCTTATAGTCTTCCTTCTATATCTATTCTTAAGTTAATCCATTTTATTATTCTGTTTAATGATTTTATCATGTGACTTATCAATTTAGATTTCCATGTCTTTGAGTTATTCTTTCAACCTTTAAATGTCTTTTCCATTTGCTGATAGTTTACTGCATTTATCTGATGCTGCTGGAGATCTCCTGTATTTAGTCTTACCTATTTCACAGCTGGCACTTTTTAAATATTGATAAATGTATTATTTCCAGTAGATTACTTGATAGTTTCTAAGAGCCCTTCTTCTTCCTTCTCTTCCATGACTGAAAATATACAAATCTTTAAATAATTGTACAAGTTCTTTCATAGAATTTGATTCAGACAGGAGAGCTACAGGATTATGTCACCTTCTTGAAGATCAGGCAACACCCCTCACCAGTTTGTTATTAACATTTTGCATGCCTCACTTCATTTTCATAAAGCCACTGAACTGTTGCTTTTTTCAGTAAGTTCTCATTCCAATTAATCCATTCATTCACTCAAATAGTGAATCCTCCACAATCAACAATTTATCTCATGGTGTGAGGACATTTTTCAAAAAAATGGAAAGTGTGGATATCGACATTTGAGTTTATATCACAATGAGTAGCATTGCAGAAACAAAAGAGAACATACAACATGCAACATTTCAACACATGCAATGGAGAATGTCATAAAAACTTTTAATCTCAAAGAAGAGAAGAAAGAAAAGTTAGAATTTATCAGAAACATGTTAGAGAATATTGTGAACCAAAGAATATGTAATTTATGATACAGTTATTCTTTACAAGGAATCAGGGTTTACAACAATAACTGATGTTTATGTGATTGAGTTAAAAATTATCAAACAGCTGTGGATTTGATGAATTATATGATTTGATAATCAGTGATAGAATAGTCCAGTACAATGATCTCTACTGAAAGAATCAAAATTGACTTTAGATGAATAAATGGATTTGTGCAGAGTGATCAAGCAAAAACAAAATCAGTTGACCTGTGGTCACTGATGTGTTTGCAGGTTCTCTCCTGTAGCTGTATGAGGTTCCTCCCACCTTGACATATTACTCTGCAGTGGAACCATAAATCACCCAAATCACCCCCTCTCACCTCATCTTTATTTTTACCAACACCAAATATCCTTTCTCATTGCCAATCACATCATGTCTCTCATAATTAAGCTGTCTGCTAAATATCCCAATCTGTGGTGTTACACTTCCTCATTTACTTTTTTCACTTTATGCTTGCCATCTTTCCAGATTTCATATATTCATAACAAAAATAAATAAATAAATAAATAAATACAAATATTTTTGGCTCTTCCTCCAGCCTTCTCCCTAAAAAGATGTAAAACATTGGCTGGAGATTCTGTACCCCCTTCCCCATCCCAGTAACTATTTAAACAGTCTTCTACTCATTTGTATCTGCCTCCATTCCTGCTGTTTCTCCCTTCTCCCTCACCTCACTGAAAGTAACTCAGAAACTCTTCAACTTTCACTTTTTTCAGTATGAAATAGGTACCTGCTTTGAGTCTTGTGTGTCACCTCCTCACATTATTTTATTTATTCAAACTTCTCATTCTAAAAGTATATTTACCTGCCTCCTTTAACTATTTACATATTTCATTTGTTTACTTGGATAGTGAGACTCTGCCATGCAAAACCACTTTTCACCAGAGGCCTGAGGAGAAAAGCTTCACATTTATGGGTTACATAATACAAAATAGTGCATTCATTTGTATCATGAAGCAAAAACTACAAACATAGGAATGCATCTTAAAATGTATCACATAAACAGTTGAGTACATGTTAGAAGTCACACAGTAAAATAACCCAGAAAAGCATTTCACAAAATCTAAGATGGACAGTAGAATCAGATATCAAATATTTTGAAAAATATGACTTATGATGGGAGCAATAATTAAACAAGAAATATAAGAGTATTTATAATTATATAAATACAATGTGTGTGCAGTGGATCTATGTCAGATGATCAACTTTTCAGAAACTCAAAAAAAAATCAGAGACCATATTATTAAGTTTCTGAAAACTCAAACATAACCCCCCCCCCAAAAAAAATATATCTTTTTTTTTTTACTTTTTTGCCAGGGGGAAAGCCCCCCCACCCCCACACCCCTTGCAAATTATATATACCAACTCCCAAATCACACTACATTGAGGAAAAGGATAAATTTCCCAATCCTTGCTGCACTTCGATCTCCAGTCAAAAGGTTTGAGGTTTCAAAAACTCGATTGTATTGTCTTGACCATGTGGAGTTCGAGTTTCTGAAAAGTCGATCAACTGATAGGGACCTGTGTGCAGCAATGCAAGAATATATTTATAGTATATTACAGTTGAGGCTTTTGATGTAAATCGGTCAAAAGATGGGACAGTTACAGATATAAAGCATATTATTCAATAGACAAGCTTTAAGGTTTTTCTTGAAATACTAGAAACTGCTAATTTGCCTTAAGATGCTTGGGATGGGATTTATATAAGGAGGAAAGAGCATCCTGTTGTGCATTATGTGATATTTCTGTGCAGACTAGATGCTTATCTTTAGAGTACAATGGCCTGGGAAAGTACCATTTAAGTAAGTGAGGTAAGGAATAACATTTTCTGCTTGATATAAGATTTTATGTGCCCTTTTTAGATTACTTGAGAGAATTGGAAACTCCATCCAGTGGAACTTTTAAAGAAGTATGTAATTGTGAATATTGTTGAGCAGACTGGTAGCAAATTTAACAGCTTTATTATAGTAATGTTCTAACCTACTTAGAGTAATGTTGACATTAGTTAATGTTATAGATGCATAAAGAGTTTTTGGGAGGAGGAATGCAGAAGCAGTGATTAGATGGCCTTTTTGGTTTAGGAATGGTCTGGCATGATAAAAAAGACCCAGCTATTAATGAGTTTTCATAATGATACTATGGATATTACTATCAAACTCTAGGTAATCATCAATAGCAACTCCATGGAGCTTAGTTGCGGTATTTGTTTCAAGCTGGGTATTTTGTGAGGAATTGATAACTTCTCTTCTGTAAGATCAGCCAGGAAATAAAATTAGTTCTACTTCTGTTTTGGAGTAGGTGGAAGAGACTGAGATAGTTTTCAGTGACCATATATGATTCTTGAGTTATAGTTAGGAGCTCTGCAAGAGAGGAGGCAGAACAACGATTATTGGACAGTTATTAACTGGCCACTAACCAAGTGCAGGTTATTGATAGAGATGTTAAATAGAAGTAGGTCTAGTGTGCAAGCTTGGTGAACACTGGTAGTTATAGGTAGATATTCAGAAAATGCATTATGCCATTTTACGCACTGAGTTCTTTTGGTCAGATAACTGCCGAAACACGTAGATGGATTTCAGCATATAATAAGGTTGTTCAGAGTTTGGATATGTTTTGAATGAGACACTATGTCAAATTCCTTTTATAAGTCTAGGAATAAAGTTGAAACTATTTGTTTTTTTTTTTTGTTTGTTTTTTTTTGTTAATGATGTTGAAATTGAGAGTAGGCCTGTGCCTGTTCTGTGGATGGTGCAAAAGTTATGTTGAGTAAGGGTTAAAAGTTTGTTTTCCCAGAGAAATTTGATGAGTTGAGAATGTACACATCTTTCATGCACTTTGGCTCGACGTAGGACTATGGCAATAGATTAGATAGATCAGTTGATTTGCCACCTTTGCGCAGAAGAAGAATTAATGCTTGCTTTCATAATGATGGGACATATGATTCTGTGATTGATCGGGTGATTACAATGGGAACTGATGGTGCTATAGTGCGGGCTGCTATCGTTTAGTATTCTGTTAGATTGTAATCAGCTGCTAGTGTTATGAGTTTTATTTCTGCAACAGTATTTTTTATGGTGTCAATTTATACTGGTTGAAGGCAGAAGGAAATGGATCTAGTTATAGATATGATATGACTTTAGAAGAGAGAGAACAGAAATGATGAAGTGGTTATTGAATTTACTGGCAATGATGAAATCTTTGCCATGTAACATAAATTTGGGTCATGTACTGTTACCAGGTTTCAGAAGTTTATTTATGCTTGACTAGAAGGATTTAGGCTTGACAGATTGGATTTCCTGTATGACAGTAATTCTTTTTCTCCACACCGATTAGAGATTTTGGTAAGTTATATTGGTGCCTATCTGTTTTATAGTTTTGTTGCATTTTTTTTTATCCAGCATTTTCCAGGCTTTATCTCTTTGATATAGGATTTTCTTTGCTGAGTAAGCCACTATGGCTTATTTTTCACTCTTCTCTTGAGTTGAGGCTTGAGATTTAGAATAAAAAGAAAGGCATTATTGAATGTAGGGACATCTTCATCAAATGGAAGGTATTTTGGGGGGTCCAGTTACACAGCAACAAAGTATGATTTAAGGTTTCCATACTGAATTTAGTTGAATTTCTCACATTAGTGGTGATTTTATGAGTTTTACAGCATTGATGAAAGGCATACATGGAGTGATGGTCCCTGAGTGAGTCAGATAGTCTTAGACTGAGTTATTCTATGAAGAGCTGGTGTTAGTATCCAGCCAAGGGTAGAACTTCTATTTGTAGCTTTATTATATCAGGAGAGGAGATGAGTAGTATGAACTTAAATTAATTTAATGGGTTAGGAAAGGATTCTTGCTTGATAGTATTCCAGTCCAGTCCTACATCTTCTAGTATAATCTTTTCCTATTGGATATAAGGAGAGGCCCAGGACGGGGTGCCTTAATAGTAGATGAGCTGATATTAGGAGAGAAATAAGTGCCAAGTAGGCAGATATATTTTCTTCTGGTTAATGTTAAGGAGGAAGACTGGTACTTCAGCTTTATAAAAAGTGAGAAACTTCAAGTAGAAAACTGACATCTGTAGTCTTGAATATAGAACAGCTACACCCATGGCCCTTATGGATTGCCTGGCAAATCTGATGGTATTACAATTTTCTGATGTTACATACTCATCTTTTATAACTGATTTGAACTAAGCTTCAGTAATCAGCAGTATGTCTAGGGATTGTAGTGTAACCCAGACATGAAACTGGGGTGCTTTATTGCAAATGCTATTAATAATTAAACAGATAATCTTTAAAATTGGGTTATTATTATTGCCTGGTACAGGGACTAAGTTCAAGCAAGTGGGACTTGCTGGTCCTGGATTTAGGTTGTTGTGTCTTTTGGCTTTTCCTGGATAGGGGTCGCCACAGCGGAACTCCGGTCCGCTAATGATTGGCAGTAGATTTTTATGTGCTGAGTTGCCAGCTCTGACATACAACCTTCAACGAAGGTACGTCCATTCACGCATGTCTCCACACAGAAGACGCTTCAGCTGAGAATCGAACAGGACAACGTCTTACTGTGAGGCGACAATGCTACCGCAGCACCACCACCAGGTAAATGTCTTTAATAATTAGTAGAAGGGTGATAGGAAAGATACATTTGGAGCTTTTTGTTAAATATAGAGGTACTAGTTTGGTGAGATGTGTTGTGATGTACAGAAAAAGAGATAATGTTGAAAGTAGTATTGAGATGCATAGATTAAACAAGCTATGAGATATGGCAGAGTATGGACCTGACAGAGGTGGAGCTGGTGTTGATTTTCTTAATGTGAGGTGGCTTTCTGCTGGTTATGTTAACTGTGAAGTGTATGAAATCTACAGTGATAGAATGAGATACAAAGTGCAGCATAATATAACTGTATAATTAGATTGTATGTTTGTGAAAGTAGTGTTTATGGAGGATATGTAGATAGATGAGAATGAATGAATGGTTTTGTAAGTGCATGTGTGAGAAATAAAGATTGCTGCAGTGTTTGTGTTATAGGACAAGGAAAGTATATTTAAAGAGAGTAAATATGAATATTTTTTTGTGAGCGTATATAGCATATGTGGCAGATTAAGGAGATAAACAGGAGTCTATAGTGAAAGGTAAGAATGTTATGTGTCTAAAAATGTTATCCATGGATTTAGTTAAAATTCTGAAAGCTTAAGTACAGTTTGAGAAATGAGAAGTAAAGTGAAAGACAAATATGTACAAGTTGGAATAAGAGAGAAAGAGGTTAAAGACAGGGAATAATGTATACTTACAACATAAAATTAGCTTTCAGTCTCAATAGACTACTAACAGAGACTTGTTCATTTAATCCAGGGTGTACAGCAGTATTAGTTCGAATAATCCACTGGAATTCTAAATACTCTAAAAACCTATCACTAAGTCCACTCCTTGGACTTAAATCACAGTGGTCTATTGCACAAAACTTAAAAAAAAAGATCTTTGTTGCCTATGATATGTCTATAAAAGGTATTCCTACTATCCTTTCTCCTAATTTCACATAGATGCTGATATATTCTATCTTTAAATGCCCTTTTTGTCTTTCCAGTATAATATCTATCCCACATCTGGCACATAGCAATGTATACCACTGCCTTTGAAAAACAATAAAACTTAAACAGGATGTTGAATTTCATGTTTCCCCTAATACTAACAACATCCCCTACTAAAATGTTAGTACATAAGGCACAATTTCCACACTTAGACATTTGACCCTTGCTTCTAATGCACCCTGTCCTCTCTAATCTGTTTGAAACTGGTTTCTTTTTGTCAACTATCGTATATTAGTTTTATTTATAAAATATTAAAAATTATTAGTTTCTTTGATGTTTAAAAATGGGCGTCTATGTATTATTATTTATCTTAACCTTGGCATGTTTTTAATTGTATTGTACTAGCACTTTAAGTAGGGAATTGGTTAATCATGTGGTTTAAGATGTGTATAAAAGCTGTGATTTGAATTGGTTCAATATTCTGAAGAAGTCCATAAAACCAAGACGAAAGCACTTAATAAAGAGTGTGGTTTGCTGTGGGTCCCTTCTGTCCCCTTCACTGTTTAAAGTAGAAGGTTGGCTGAGGCAAGGTGAGTTGTGACTGCTGCCTAATGAGTCTGCGTGGAATAGATGAAGTGATGTTTAAATGTAGAGCAAGAGAGGGAAGGTGAGTGGCAATTAGGGTAGGGTATGTATCATGAAGTTCCAAAAACAGCTCACTTCATCCCTTTGTATTGCACACACTCCTTTATCAATAAAAATCAGCATCTCCCTCCGTCCCAGTATCAACCCTTCTCTCACTGCTCCCTCTCTTTTATTTGACCCCTACACCTTCCCTTTATCTCTAGCAATCTTCCACTATGGACAGAAGATAAGATGTAAACATTTCAACCCCTTCATTCCTGCATTTTGTTGTTTCCCAACTTTATTTCCTGTACGCTTTCCCTTAAATCTACAGGTCCTGAAAATTCATAAAAAGCCATGAGCATTGCAATTGAAAGGCCCCATGATAAGGGTGACATTTTCAGAAATTTTTGAAATAGTCGTATGAGCAGTGTAATTCAACCTTCTTTAAATTACACCATAAATAATTACCTGTTGGGGAACTAAAGAAGCTTAAAAATTTTAAGGTACAAATGACTTTCCCTGTATAGTACAGAAAAGGAAAAGTAGACTTAGCAGTTTTACTGTCACTAAACGTATTCATTAACACAGTAAATCATACATCTATAAAACTCTTGTAAACCAAATGGCTGTACTAGAAACCACTAGCATTAGAATAAATAACAATGATTCTACCATCGTATTAATTTGAAAGGAAAAAGGCACATGGAGACTTCAGTGTGCCTTCCTCACTATCTTTCATACCTTATTCATTACAAAAAAGTAAATTCTGAGCCATTAAAAGCAGACACTTACAGTCTAAAAATCTGAGGTCATTTAAAGATGTCTATATGGCAATGACAGGGCAGAACCCTTACCAATCACAGGATAAGCCATTTCAATTTGCCTTCAAACAATGACAAGTGCTAACGTTGATATACTAATATGCAAAGAAAAGGGGCATGTATTCAACATTTGTGTCCGACAATAACGACACAATCATCTTTGCCAGCAACCCTATGGGCAAGTTACCTCTGTTTCCATCACCCATCTCTCAACTAAAATGTTGCCTGTCCCTGAAAGTAATCACAAGAAGAATAAATGAAAAAATAAAAGGAAAATGTGAATTATCAATTCCTACTGACAAAAGTCCACCTTCACCATGGCATAGAACAATCCATATAAAGTCAATCAAAATATAACTGATAATCACTTTTCCAAGGTTCAGTTTCTCTCCTATGCTAAAGTTTGATAGCTAAATTTAGAACAAGATGACAGTGGAGTCAACTATTAGCCAACTATGTTGATGGCTCTTGAGACATGTAGAAAGAAGGCATTATTTATATGTCCTTCATCCAGCCTGTTAAAACTAGGGCTATACGATTTTACAAGTTTATTTTACAAGGCAAAAACTGAACATATATTGGTTGCCATTAAATAGTTGTCAAGGTAAACAGTCAGCTGTTTGTAAAATACTTTCTCCAGTTCTTTCAAAATATCTTAATCACAAGATTGGTTTGTGTATAGCCATTCTGTCCACCATTACAGATGTGTAAATAATTTATTCTTATTTTTTGTGCCTAAGGGACTTGCCCCATAGGAAGGGACTTATTAATAAAGCACTGGCTAAGGGACTTGACCCATAGGAAGGGACTTATTAATAAATCACTGTTCAGTTTAGCAATGCAATCTGTCATTAGCTAAGCACACACTGTAGACAGGCCATCAGAAAAAGTTGAATATTTTCTTTCATTTTTCTATCTACCTGCAATCAGTCACTTTAGCAGGCCTGATCTGGTACAGTGGTAATAGCTCTATTTTTCTTGTATCAGAAGGCAAATTCTGTGAATGTTAGATTAATTTATGAAATCATCTGCCACCAGAGAAATAGTTTACTGCTAAAGTAATATTATTCTTACTGTTTCCCATGAATCTCCATTCTAGAATGCATAGACTACTCTAAAACATTCTGAGGGTCACCATTTATGATAATGTGCATAATTTTGTGAGTGAATCTAATGAAGTCTTTATGGTTCAAATGAAAGTGTGAAAGCATTTATTCCTGAACCCAGTCAATAAAATTTTTGATTATGTCACACTTTTTATTTTTATTTTTCCTAGTGTGTGGCCGTTACCATCTCTATTTTTATTTTATATAGTTTTGTGAGTGTATTAAACTTCTTATGTTTTAGTATTGTATTTGCTTCTATTAACTCTATTCTATCAGTATGTTATACAAAATTCTGCCTTTCTTCTATTGCCTTGTTCTTTTTTCCTATGAGACCTAAATTCAGGACTGATCTTTCATTTTTAGGTCATATTTACATGAGAAACAGAGCTATGAATGGCGATACACCACAAGTGTGTGTATGTGTGTATGTATGTATATATACTTCATGTGTGCTCACCTGTTGTACATATTTGAAATCTACCATTGTTTGTCTCTGAGGATGATTAATATGCTGTATCATTTGTGACATGGCTTTCATTGTTCCTCATAATTTTGAAATGGATTCCTTTTTTATCTGTAAAAAGCTATCTTCAGTTTGCAAACAAAAAAATGTACATTTAAACATTGTCCAGACACATATGATTAAGTGTAGACTAGCAAAAATATTTTCTGAGGGGATTTCTTTATGATCCTGCTGCATCCAAATGTACATTTTGAGAAACATTTTTTACTTGGTTCAGCAACAAACATTTTAGATGCCTTAAGAAGCATTTTGTCTGCTCATTAAAGTAAACACAATATGACAAGTAGCATTCAATGCGTGTAGAGGGAAATCGATTGCTTCTTCAAATGAACAGAAATAGATTTCCTTTTCTGAGTGAAAACAAGGCATGCTATACAAATCATGACTGACATAATCCATTCAGGGAAAGACTTTTCTTTATTTGCCACCTGATAGTGCCTGAGGTTGATTAATAAGTAATGGTGGACATCACTGAACCTGAGTGACATTTACATTACAAAAATCACTTCCAGTTTCAGTAAAACTAGCACAATAAGCCAAACAACAGCTTCCACAGCCTGCCTTCAAAGCACTAGAAGTCTGTTTGAGTGAGGAAATATATTTTTCATAGTGGAAAATTTAAGCTGAAATTATTAAATTGACAATGACTAAAACCACACTATCACATTTATGTCTAAAACTTAGATGCAGAAAAATAACAGGTGCACTTAAAAAGGGACTTTAGAAATAAAAGGTGCACTTAAAAATGGACTTTCATAAGTTTTACTGAATTTGCGTTATGCACTTTTATAACCTGAGGAAACACATTGCTATTATTTAAAGAATTGTATCCGCAGGTTCAACAACGTTCCAAAAGACACACCAACAACCAACATTGCTATTATTGTTAACAGTTAAAGTTTTTTATTTACAAAAACAGAAAGTGTGGAAAGTGTTTCAGCTATGATGATAGCGGTGTTATCACATTCACTTCAATTCTTTATTTTCACTATAATTCTGAAATAGGAAATCCCATTTAGAGTGATAGCAAGGAAGAGTCAAAGACAATGAAAGGCAAAAACAGTTGCCCATAGCGTAAAATAATATTGAAAGCTCCGTCATTTCATGTTAATGTCATTAATGTTAAATCCCTAAATGCAGGTCATCTTTCATTAAGAAGGAATGAGATTTTTTTCTTAACTTAGCATTATATTTTCTTCTCTTTGCAGTATCATATACTGCAGCCTCTTGTACAGTGATGTATGTTGTCATGAGTATTTTCTTGCCATTCATTTATATAGTTTTCTGTTTTATTTCTTATATTTGTTTCAATATTTTTCTGATAGTGTTGTGATCTGTTGTGAAACTGAACTAAAAACTTACTCTTATTCCATTACTTAATATGTGATCTAAGCACATCTGTTAACCATCTAATTTATCTTGTGTTGTGCATGAAACAGGCAATCATGGGTGATACACTTTACCTAATCTGAAATAAAAAATATATATATCTGTATTGAATGATGAATAGTTATTTAACTGCAGTAATGCAGTAAAGTAGAAAAAGAGGGGAGATAAGCAGATACATTTATTTGTAGCATAGAACAGACAGGCAACCTCTAAAATTATTACTTTGTCACAGATTGGACTTTATGAACTTCACATTTACCTTGCCGAGTTGCACATGAACAAAGATATAAATATATATATATATATATATATATATATATATATATATATATATATATATATATATAGTTTCACTTTATAATCTCAAAATGAAAATGCTGAAATCTCGAATTTCAGCATTTCGAGACTATAAAGCCAAATTTTAAAATGTGGAAAATGCATAATCTCGAATTTGCGGCTATGGCTTTACATTACGTGACATGCGGTGATTACGTTGGATGTAGTTTGATGTGTAGTATGGATTTGCATGCAGTGTAAGGTAAGTGACTGTTATTTAAGGGTTTTGGGTGGGAGTTTGAGTGTGTATTAGATTGTTTTTAAGTTGTATGCGTGGGTTAGGTAGGTACGTTAATGTATGAGTGTGTAATTGTTGGCTGTGTTGGTGTTTGTGCATGTGTGATGTGTGTGTGTGTATGTGTGTGTGTGTGTGTGTGTGTGTGTGTGTGTGTGTGTGTGTGTGTGTGTGTGAGGGACTGTGGAATGTCTGGGTGTGGGTGTTCTGTCTGTTACTGTTTGTGCGATGTCGGAGTTAGTATATATAAGTAGGGGGGTGTAGGGGTGCAGGAGGGATTGCCCCTCTGCTTTTGTATAGTGTAGGTATTTGCATGTTTAGTGTTTTTTTTGTGTATTTGTTTTGTGGTGTAGGTGTTGGGGTTTGTGTGTGGTGTGGTGTATACTGTGTGTTTGGGATTATGGTTTCGGGTTTGTGAAGTTTCGGTTTTGTACGTTTTCGACTTTATGCTCTCGAAATGCTGAAATTCGACATTTCAGCATTTCGAGATTATGAAGTGAAACCACACATATATATAAAAGTGTGTGTGTGTGTATTGAAGGATTTTTCTCTCTCTCTCTCTTTTTTTTTTTTGCCATAGGATGGGAGCCAGCATTCCACTCTGCTTATGCAAGAGTGACAACATTGCTTAGTGGCAAGGACCCTACAATGTATGAGCAGGGAAAGATGCATTTAATATATTAGCCTTTTTGGGAGTTTGTGTAATTTGCTTATATATTTTTTAAACAGACTAAATGTTGGAAATAGGAGTATGGGATAGAGATGAGAAAGGGAAGCAAGCAGAGGGTAGGGTGCAAAGTGAACAAATGAGGAACGAGCAAGACGGAGGTGGGATAGGATCATACCACATAGCTTGTTACCTCAATAATCTTGTGTATATATATAAATATATTTTAATTATTTACTGATTGAAATCCTTGATGTTTTCTGATATAACTACACTTTTTATTTACTGAAGTATAGGAGCCAGTGATGTGTACATCACTTACAGGTCTGTAAAGTTGAAAGATATGGGTGGGAGTATTTTGTTTTGTGGGACAAGTGCCCTTTTTAATTATTTTTTGAGAGAGGAAGTTGGGAAAGTAAGTCAGGGAAGTAAGAGGTGGGTAAGTGGGGTGTTGGTGATGAAGAAAGATAGGCAATAAGCATGACAGATGGGATGTGGGGGTAACATAAAGATAGAGATGAACAGAATAGTGAAGGAGAATTCAGACAAAGGGAATACAATGACAAAGGGAGAATTTTATAACATACAGAGACGGGCATGCACACAAAAGGGAAGGGCATACCAGGTTTAGGAATAAGGGTGGTTGTTCAGAGATGCATTCTCTGTCAGCTTTGACACAGTGGGGGATTACTCCTTACTCTGAGGTCCTTTTCCACTGGGTTCTAATTCAGGACCTGCAGATAGCACTGGGCAGGGACACAACTCAATGATTTGCTGGACATTGGTCTCTATATGGCCAGTGCAGGCATCCAACCTCCTGTCCAGTATCTCCTCCAGAAGTTCTGCCAGTTCCTGATGCCTGACATAATTGTCACCACTTCCTTCACTACTACCAGTGGATATCAGTATACCAGCCACTGGTTCAGGCTACCTTTTGCAGGTGGTGCAGGTTGGGCAGGAGATGTGCAGGCAGCTTTTGTAAGCTGGTACCCAGATGTGCTCAGTGCCCTTCTGGTGGTGGTGGTGGTGCTGCTGCTGTTTTTACCTGTGGGAGGGTAACAGGCCATGCAGGAGTGGTCACTCCAGGTCTCTGTGCTGCTGCATGTAATAGTAACAGAAATGTAAAAAAAAAAGACAATTATGGAAGGAGCTATGCAAAAATAATTAAGGTGCATTATTAATTATGTCTTCATAATAACACAATGCAATGAAGGACAGTAATATTTTATTAATTGGAGCAGCTCAGTTATTTTAGCATTAAACATTTTATTTAAAACATTTAGTAATTTAACTGTTTTGACATTTAAAATTGTGTAATAACAACAGCATTCTTTTAAATTTTTGCTTGTTGGTGGTGGGGGAATTGAACACAAAGACATCCTAATAGTCTCAGATCACATAAACTTCATCAGGATGAGCCACTTCTCCAGATATATGATATGTGGGGGTGTAGCATGCAGAATTAAATGTCTAACATTGCACATTCATATTACTTCCAGTGAAGAATGCCAGTACTGACCAATGTTGTCCTGTCCCATAAATGTAAGTCACCATTTTGTCAATTGCTACCTGTTACTGTGTAAACAGACACATCTTTCCCAACAGAGGCTATACTTACCCTGCTCTCTCTTAACTGCTTCAGTCTGTCCATATATATCTTCCTGTTCCTTGCTATCTGTTCAGAGTCTGGAGATATAAAAAGGCCCTTAATTATTTATTTGATGGTGGCATACATAGGCAGGTTAAGTGTTTAGCTATAAGGTGATATACTTATGATACTGGAATGGTGATTGTCTGTTAATCTCAGACTCCCACTAGCCAAGGAGCTCAAGCCTTTGCCAATTTAAGTCACTATAGTGGTGACAGCACTATTTCCTCATGCATGAAATGTCAACAGCATGGGTGACATCTTGGGCCAAATTATTCCAGGCATCAGCCTTTTCCGGTGACCTGGTGTGGCTCTCCTGAAGGAGTCTGCATTTTACTGCTTATGAGGGATGTCCATAAAAAAATTTGAGTCCTCCTCATACAACCTGTGTGCTCTAAAAGGAGCGCTGTCCTCACCTTATGCAGCCATACTTGTCTCACCTTTAAGGATCTCAGGAAAAATGTCAGGGAATCAGCACCCAAATTACTTTTGTTTCAGCCTTTGCACAGCACCTCATTTGGATGATAGATGGCAAAATGATAACATGTAGGGGCTGTATTATTGCTATTATGGGTCCAATGGTACTTTAAGGTGTGAAGCATGGCAGTCCTCCATCTCTGTGTTTGCTGCTGAGAATAAATGCTCACTAGCAACTCCATCATCAGATGGTTAAAGATAGCATGACCACTTGTTACAGCCTTCCACCTGTACACTGTAGTATGTCAATAGAAGAATAACATGGAACACTTACAACTTAGCAGCTTTAATTAACATGATCACAGCAAGTTTAACATGCATCATGCTACAGTTATACAATATTCTGCCAAAGAATTCATCTTATTCAGTGTAATTTACCAAGGGTCTCATTTTAAAAAATGCTAAGACCTGAATTTGTGTCAGACGCTTTTAATGTGACAATGTAAGAAATGTCACATGCTTCTTTAAAACTTAAAATTAGGAACATTCCACATAATGAAATAATGAGGTATGAGCATGCAATTTCCCTAAGCCTGTATTCTGTATTTTTTGCATTTGTACAGAGCTCACCACAGGTGCACAGCCATTTATTTGCACAGTATTCTGTAGAGCATAACACACACACACACACACACACACACACACACACACACACACACACACACACACACACACACACACACACACACACACACACACACACACACACACACACACACACACACGCACACACACACACACACACACACACACACACACACACACACACACACACACACACACACACACACACAAACAAATTTGCGAATCAGAACCAATATTGAGATGAGTCATAATTAGCATATTCAGTGCACCCAGAGTGAGTAATCTACATGATAAACGTGTGACTGTGGCCAAAGCTCATCACTGTGACCGAAGATGGAAACTTTTTTTGCATACAGTGGTGTCCTACTGCAAGTGCCTGTTGCTACCTAAGACCACTATCTCTTTCAATAAGGTATGCTCTTCTTAGAGCTACCTATATGTACAAGTAAATATGTTTGTGCTCTATTTACTGTAAATCTTATTTTTTTTCTTAGTGAATTTACATGTATTGGCCAATCTCTCTGATGAGGTGCACTGCAAAGTGTAGTAGCTGTAGGTGAATGCAGTCATAGTACTGTGGAGTGCATAAGCATGGCCAGCCTTATGTATTTGTTAGCATAATCTTGTGTTTTTGTATGCATTATTTTTACTGCATTGTATCTGCATAGCTCTTGGGTAGTTATATTGTAAAACTATGTGCAATCTGCTGCTTATTTGCTAATGTTATGGCCTACTGTGCCTGCCTCCATCTGCTATTGTCATACTCTCCTGGTGGCCCATCCACTGACTCCTCATCCATCTCAGTTACCATTGTCTTTGGTGTTGTGAATTGCAATCCTTGTGTGATGCTAACCTGCTGTAACTGCTTCCTAACTGTAATACTACATAATATAGCATATACAGTCAGTATTTTTGCACACATGCTGAGGTCATACTGCAGGGTACCACTGAATGTATTTAGACAGTGGAAACATGACCTCAGCAGCCTAAACGCACAGTCTATGTTGTTTTTGGTTTGTGCTAGAAAATGATTATAGCCATGGTAAGTTTGGTTATGAGGTTTTCTGATCCGTGTCATGAGCCAAAGTTCCAGGGTATATCCAGCATCAGCAACAAGATGGCCATGTGGGAAGTCACCTCTCACAAACTGTTGATAGAGGTTATATATGTGCCAAATGTGTGAGTCATGAAAGCTGGCTGAATGGCCTACACACATTGCAGATGGTCACTTGTCAATTACAGACCACTTGACAATAGATGGAGTGATACCCTATGTGGTTCAAGTAACTTCTTCCCATTTCACTAGGTGGGGCTATTATTTCAATGTGGGCACAGTCTATGGTCCCCACTACTGTGGGGTAGCAGGCTATAACATAGAAGTTCAGCATGGTGTTTGTTCTATCTTCTTTGGTATATGAGAGTATATGTTTCCACACATGCTAAACCATGGTATTGAGGAACTGATAAAATAATTTAGAGGCAAATGCCTGAGATACTTACCCCACCTGTGTCCACCATCAGTTGGTGAAAGATCCCTGTAGCTAATATATATAAAGCCTCACATACCTTAATATCCACTGATATGGATACTCCATGACTCCCATGGTGCTGCAGATGAGACCGACACATGTCCAGAATCTGTTACATGATGACAACTTCAACAAGTACTGATTCACTATGTCAGTGTTGTGGAGTGTATAAAATGTTAAGCATGGTCAGAAGACTATCTGCCTCCATAGGTGACGTCACACATCATCAGCTGCAGTGTCTGCTATAACAATTTCTTGCAGATATAAATTTACAATAGTTGTGGCAACCATTAAAATTATTAAGTGGCTTTCTCTACCTGAACATGCATCTGGTTGTGTAAAAATCTATAGTGGGTGCAGTACTGCTTTGCAAAGTTTGGCAGATTAGCTCCATTTACAGATTTGCTATTAGCTTCCTGGTTCTGCTGTTAGTTTTCTGGATCACTGAACTGGATCCAGTTATAGTTCTGCTATTCAAAGATTCATAGATTGTTGCTAGGCAAACAATCCTGGGGGCCTGGCTAAGCCTAGCCAAGTTTTCCAGAAAGAATAATGATGTTCTGTATCCAAATAAGACATTGAGGCCAGGCATTTATAAGATACCTCTGTCCGTAAGGGACATGGGTGCTAGGTCCAGTGTAAGTTTCCTGTTCCCCATTGACTAGTCTAGGTTGCTCTTAAACTGGATAATAGATTAACTTAGCTTCACATGGCTGGGAAACCTCTTCCATAGGAGGGGCAGTCTCTGGGACACATACCTGTTTCTCCAGTATGTTCTGTTAAAGTCACAGACAAAATTCAGGATCCTAGACCTTATATTTCTGGTATTGTTTGACTTACAATTATGCCGGAGATTCATAAGAGTGGGCTTTGAGGATGCCTTATAAGCCAGGCATAGATCATCCCTCACCAATGAATAGTAGACTGAATGGAGGGAAAGGGCTTTAAGGCACTCTGCATAAGGCAGGTTTGTTATGCCTCGGATTATTTTTGCAAGGAACCTTTGAAGTCACTCTAGTTGCTGCATATGCCTGGTCAGGTACATACCAAAGGGAGCATTGTACTTTATGACTGGTCTGATAAGAGCAGAGTACAGTGGGAGAATGACCTCTTTACACCTAGATGCCAAGACCTTACTTATAAGTTGTGTAACATACAAGAATTTACTCACCACTGTTGCCATGTGGTGGTCAAAGGTAAGGCAACTGTGTATGTGCATACCCAGATCCCTCACCACTGGGTTGACTTTTAAGGAAGTATTATCAGCATGGTAATTAGCTGGGATGGTTGACTTCCCAAAGGGTACAATTATGCATTTCTTAGCACTATTTAAAGTCTATGGCTTTAGCACCATTTATTAGTCAGAGATAGATCTTCTTGAAGAATGCTAGTGTCTGCAGCGGAGTTGATGATAAACCCCCAGCTTGCAATCATCTGAAAACATAGTTAGCCATAAACCTTCAGCATTTGCTTCCATTTCAGAGAAATAGATGCCAAAAAAGAGCAGGCCCATACCGAGCCCTGGGGGACTCCACTAGTGACTGGCCTCTTGGTGGAGGTGGCCTCACCTATTTTGACTTCCTCAGTACTATTAGAGAGCCAGTTGGGTATCTAGTGAGTAATAAAAGGGTTTATACCTAAATTAGTGAGCTTGTCTATAATGTCTGACTGGGGTATTGCATCAAAAGCCTTGGCCAGGTTGAGATAAGCTGTTTGCACAGTCTTACCTTCAACCAATGCTTTGGTGACTGTCTCAAAAAGTACACCAGATTTAATAGACATAATCTTCCTTTAAAAAAGCCGACCTGTGAGGGGTTGAGCATTTGCAGGTCACCTATGTCCTCATGTAGAATGTCCATGATGATTCTTTCCATGGCCTTATATATGAAGCTGGTCAAACTTATAGGCCAGTTACCTGGATCAGTGTATTAGTAGGCATATACCACTTAGAGCGCTAAATCTGGTAATTGTAATGGTTTACTATTAAAGGTGAAATACCTAAGAGCTAATGAGGTACGCTGATGGTATGTTAATTAATGGAATTATTAATTTGACAGACATGTTACAGTCTTTGAAAGTCAATACTTTCATCTTCCTGGGGACTATTGAAAGTGAAATGACTTGTATAACTAAAGGGCTTTGTCTGTGATTGCCATGAAAATTCTAATAACTTCTCAGCAGTGCATGCGATCATGCAACTAAGTATGTGAAGTGTGTCACAGCCAATACGTAGCTGGATAACACCAAATCAATAGACAGCAAAAAGAAAGAAAATGTGATACTTTCTTTCCTCTACATATCCTTCAAGTTGCTTTACCAGCTATAGACACAGATTTTGCAATCTCAGTCTGTGCCTGAACAGACTATGTCTCACTAATGC
Source organism: Protopterus annectens (assembly GCF_019279795.1). NCBI lineage: Eukaryota > Metazoa > Chordata > Ceratodontiformes > Protopteridae > Protopterus > Protopterus annectens. The sequence continues at coordinate 1,046,594,654 of NC_056725.1, forward strand.
ATGGATCTTTCTTCCTGCTTCACTCCCCTCCCACCCCCATTTCCTCAGCCAGCCTAATATCATTCAATTTATACACTCTTTTGTCCACCTGCACCCTGTCTACCAATCACGTCCTGTTAAAACAGTACTCACACTCTCTCAGTCACTTCCTGTCTAGTAACCTCAATTGTTTCCTTTTAGTCCTTACATTTACAAGTTATTTATTACACAACATTACAAACTATACCGCTGCACACCAATTTCTACTTCTAATTTTCCCACATCCACATTTACATAATCTCTTAATACTTCCCTACACTGACAAGTTAACTAACATTACAGTGTCAAAGTCAAAAGTCAAAGAAAACTTTACTGTTATTCAGAACTACACCACAGTGTAGCTGAACGAAATTGCGATGCTTTGTTCCCAGTGCAAAAACATACATACATAGAATAATAATAAAATAACATAAAAATAAAATAAAAGTAAAAATAGAATAAAATAATAACATAATGACCAGACACACTTTACATATAACAAAAATAAAATAAAACAAACTGACCAAAGCTGAGTAGATTCCAAGTTCAGAGTTCCAAAAAGATAAAGCTTTAATGAGAAACACAGGAGTAAGCGCTTTCGTGATTCAACAGCTAATCACTTCTTCAGACTCATTCACATACACCAAGACAATAAATTTAAATCATTGCATTTTACATAGGCAAAACCAATAGGTGCCTCAAAGAATGTGTGCTTGAGCACTTGAGGGATATAGCTAATAAAAAAGACACCAGTGCTCTGGCAAAACATGTACAAGTAGAAAATATACAGCATGTTTTTAACTTTATGGTGATAGAAATTATTAATAAAAATAATAGAGGAGGGGATATAAAGAATAAAATGGAAGAGGCAGAACAGAAATGGATCCTGCAACTACAGGCAGATAAGCCCCTGGGATTAAATAGTGCAGCTTCTTTGAAACCCTTTTTGAAATCAGGACCATTGAAACATTGAATGAAGCAGTTTTTATGATATGTACTTCTGTTTTTTAATATAAAATGTGTTTTTAACAAATTTTTAATATATTTATATTTTTGTCTTTAATGAATTAATAATGACATCATAGAGTAACAGTTCTTTGTTTGGATATGTTTTGATTTAAATTTATTGCCTTGGTGTATGTGAATGAGTCTGAAGAAGCGATTAGCTGTTGAATTGCGAAAGTGCTTACTCCTGTGTTTTTCATTAAAGCTTTATCTTTTTGGAACTCTGAACTTGGAATCTACTCAGCCATGATCAGTTTGTTTTATTTTATTTTTGTTACTGCCTTGAGGTGTAAACCAAGCGTTTATCCAGTCTTTGGACCTTTCCTTTTTTTCTACACTTTACATATAAATAGAATTGAATAATAACATGTGCATGACATTACTATAACATAAGAACTAAGCTGCACATGGAATGGTCAGCATGAATATTGCACAGTGTGGTTTATATTGCACTTCATAGAGTCCTATGGTAAGGTAAGGTGTGAACCATTAAATATTCACATCAGTTAGTTATTACATATGAAACAGTTCTTACATATGATAAAGCTTAATACTTATAGTGCAGCAAAGCCCGGATATGTAAGTATCTGAAAGTCAGATAAATAGCCTAACTATGTGGTAGGAGGGGAACTGTACATTGATAGTCCCCGGCTCATATTTCACAAGAGTTAAGTAGTCTGATGGAGAGAGGAAATAAATTGTTGTTAAGCCTAGAAGTCCTACAGTGCATACTTCTATATCTCCACCCTGGGGAGAGGTGGGAAAAAATACCATTTGCAGGATGCAAAGGATCATTGGATATCTTCCTGGCTCTATTGATGCAGCATGATTCACATAGGTCTTCCAGAGGTGTAAAAGAGGAACCAATGATCTTCTCTGTTGCCCTTATAACTCAGCTAAGAGCCTTGCGATTGGAGGTGTTGCAGCCCCCATATCAGACAGTGATGTTATTGGTAAGGATGCTTTAGATGGTACCCCTGTAAAAAGGTTGGAGAATGGTCTTCGATAGTTTTGCCTTCCTCATTTTCCTTAGGAAATGCAGTCAGTAGGGCAAACTATTTCTTGCCCAATAACTTAATTTCCCCTCATAACATTCAGAGAACTTTATAGACTTTAAAAATGACTGCTATTAATAGTCTTCATGCAAAGATATCATATCATTCTACTGATACACCCTCCTTTTCTTTGTCCCCCACAGCAGTCTTTCTTTATATATTACTCAACGTCTCCACAACTTCTACCCACCAACAATATAACCTGCTAAATACAAACTCACCTGGCAAATTCTTTCTTTTAGTATAAGTCAACAGTTACATTATCTACACCTGCTGACAGCATTATCAGGCTTCTGGAATCTCATCCATTTTTGCTGTCTATAACTTTGTCTACTCTTCTGTAGACCTCTTTCTCTTACTACCTACAATCATCAATACCATCACCTTTGACTTACTCTAATATTCGTACAACACTCGTGTCATCCAAATTCCACAGCACTGCACATGCTTTCTCCTCTCAGGCACCCACTCTTTGACAAGCTCTCTTAAAGAAAATCAACACTTATTCCAAATTCAGAATGCAACTAAAAAAGCACTTTCATCCAAGCCAGCTGCTTCTGCTTCAACACAGGACTTATCACTTAATCTATCTCCTTTCTGAGTCTTTTCTCCTCTCTCAATATTCACTGAAGATTGACCCACTTTAGAAACTAATGTATATACTCTACATTAAACGCTGCTTGATTCTAGATTGCACTGTCCTTGTTCACTAGGATGTATTTAGCACATTTTTTTCTGTGCAATTAGTCTGTTGTTGCTTACATTTCTGCATTTTTGTTTGTGAGATGTCTTGTATTCAACCCAGGACGTGTCTGAAAATGGTCAGTACTGATCAGTGCACTACCCTGGTAAACAAATATAAATACATACATACATAAATACATCTACTTCACATCCCCACTTACCACCCCATTCCCCTGTACCACTACTATCTTCATCTCACAATTCTAATGGCTAAATTCACCTTCTCTTCTCTCCTTCCCGCTACATTCCCATGCAATCCACCATCATACTCTACCTTATATCAACCACTCTTCTTCTCCTACAACTATCAGTGTTGTCCTCATACCATATTTTCATTCCAACTTTATCATCCACAAGCCTTGTGCAAAAACACCAAACACACACTCACATGCATCTCCATTCTCTTATGTCTCTGCAAACCTCAACAATATCACATTCCAACACCTTATTTCCCACTGACGTATAAACACTAGAGTACCCCCTCCAAGGCTGTCTAGAAAGCACAAAGCCATCCAATACCTCAGCCCTTTAACATACCTTAAACTTATCCTAACAAGCAGTGGTATTCACCCAAATGCAGACATACAATCAATAACAACCATTAATTTACCATCATGACAATCCATCATCAAATATCTTTCTGCATATGTACCAAATCATTCATCACACCACCACACATTTTTTAGTCTTAAGGTCTACAGTGTATGTAACAAAATCTCACTGCTTCAAGTATTGAGACTCCCAGTTTCATCTAACATTCTAATATTAACTGAAGCCTGGCTAAGCCATCCACCTTCAATGAAGAAATTAACCCACCAGGTTATAATATTCTATGCCAGGACATGCTGTCTGAAATACCAGGTGGTATGGTCATGCTCTTCTCCAGCAATTAACAAATGAGCCCTTACCTCAAGAAAACCCTCCCACTTTAACAAGGAAGAAATATTAGTCTCCATTCTACATGTTAATAACCACAAAACCATGTGCATAATTGCCTACTTTCTTCTACAAGTTCATAGATGCAATATCCAAACAACGGAAGACATGCTTCCTGGTCCTCTTTAAATATTCTCTAGAGAACAATAATGTTACGTGATATGAACATCATCTGGACCATGCGTAATCCTAGTTACTCAGAAATAGAGCTCAACTCCACCTCCGCACTCTGCCACAAGTATAAATTCACCCAACTAATCTCTTCCATAACTATATTCAACAAGCCTACAGGTTGTGAAACTATCAGCAACTGGATCTTCACAAATAATCCTACCCATGTAGCAAGGCTGTTGTTCTATCAGACTCACTGCCTTCATATGCCATTTATACCCATTTCTCCATTAAAAAGCCTACAGTATATAATTCAGTCAAACACATCTCTTAATTCAATAAAGACAAGTGTATAAAATTCTTGCACTCTGTAGTTAGCCCATCCTAAAATTGCTACCACTTGATAAAGCTGTGGAGCACTTTTAACCATGTATTCCTAAGGATATTAAACACCTGTATCCCAAAATGAAAAAAATAGTCAAATCAACCATGTTCCATGCCTCACTCTTTACACAAAAGAATTCAGAAGACATACAGACATGATCTAGTTTACCAGGAAAGCCGATAAAATACCATCTTCTCTTCAAGTCTACTGTTGTCTCAAAAACTAAACAAAAAGTCAGACACTCTAAGAAAAAAAAATACTTAAAAAAACATCAAAATCAGAACACAAAAATCACCCCCCCCAAAAAAAATTCTGTGCTAGTTTGTCTCATGTTTTCAAGCCAAGGAAGCCATTGAATCCTAACCCATTGCTAAGTACAACTAACAATGATATGACCTTGGCCATAAACTCCAACTTTATAAATGCTCTACTTTTCTTTCTAATTAAATGCTGAGGCATAGCTTACCCAGTATCTACACTCATTAATAAATCATTACAGTGATAGCATTTTCCTTGTTGTTGAAAATAATCTTTCATCCTATGTCTTCATAAAAGAAGTTCCCCTACTGAACTAGCCAGTTACAGAGCTATTGTGAACATATCTCACTCTCCAAGATGCTACAGAAATGTATTCACATTCAGCTACTGAAATACATCCTAGCAAGTAGCATTGTACCTCAATCATATCACAGTTTTTGAGAAAGTCATAGTAAAGATATGTGCTTCTATATTTTACAGAAACCATCAATAACTATAGAAATAACAACTTAGTGTCGACTGGTTTCCTTGATTTTACCAAAACATTTGATACTGCTTCTCATCACAAACTCATCCAAAACCCACTCACCTTTAACTTCTCCTCTTCCTCCATCCTCTCATTCTCTTCCTCTATCTCTAACAGGTTGCAATGGTTAGATGTCAACAAACCAGTTCTTCTCTCTTCCCATTGGCATCCCACAAGGTTCCATCCTAGGCCCTTACTATTTAATAATTTCATCAGTGACCTATCTTGTCACTCTCACAACTCCTTCATTCAATATGCAGTTAACAACACCAATATCTGCACTGCTAAAACTATCACACATCTACAAACTACTGCACAATCTGCCTTTTCAGTAATAGAAACCAAGACTCAGATCTTGTTGTTAATGCCAAAAAAAACAAAATCATGCTGTCACTCCCTCCCATGGTCAAACTTAAAAATAAAATTTCTCTACAATCACCTCAAATGGCATAACCACTGAAACCATCACTCACACAAAGCTACTAGGTTTCATTACTGAAGGAACAATTCAACAGAAAGTGCATCAAAAGCTGGGTCACTTTTACACAAATCTAAACTTCTTATCTAACTCTACTATGAAAATGTATTACTTCAGCACTTCTGCTACAATGCCTCAAATACACAGTATTTACTTTCACCAATCTAGACTCTACAAAACTCTCAAACCTTGAACAGTCCTACAATAGAATGCCCAAATTTGCTTCCAACCTACCCAATAAAACCCATCAATGCTTAGCTCTAAAATAACTGAACTGACTTGAATTTCCTAACTTTCTTAATTTCCAATAACTCTGACAAGGTCAGAAAATCCTGCACACTCCTGACCCATGCCCTGTACTTTCACCACTCATAACATAATACTAACCCTATTGTATACTTAAATCCATGAAAGAATTCCTATCAATTATATCTCACATCAGCAATTCCCATGGAGCTGTCCTATTTTCATGCTATGCGCCAAGGCAGTGGCATTCCCTCTCACTTTCACTTTGTGAAAATTCAGACTTCACAACAATTCAAAATACTGTTAAGATCTCATCTTCACAACAATTGCATCTGTAACTGCTGCTCGCCAACTGGATAATTAAATTTTCCCACTAATCGTGAACAATCTATGCCCCTGTTCCTGTGTCTTTTTCATTCATATACACACTACATACCCATAATGTACCATATCACTCTCTTGCTTGTTTTTCTTCTTATGTGCTGTTATAAAATAACTGATTTTCAGTATTCCTTTTTGTTACCTTCCTCTCATTCACATTATCCTAGCTTTCTTTCCTCATATGCTGTTATCAAATCTAGTTTCCCCCATAAATTACATCCTATCTATAATCTCCTCAAATGAATAACTAATATAACTATTTTCTATGTAATTCGTCTCTTTACCTAAGCCATGTAATAACACTGAATCCCGAGCTTATCTAACAATCCTGTGTTGGGTCGTGAATGACTGTGCAGTTGCCTGGTAATAGAAGATTTATTTTGATTTATATTTTATTTTGCCATGTTTTTCACTGTTTGTCGGAAGAAAATGATAGCTTATAGTCAAGAAGATTTACTTTGATTTATATTTTGTTGTTTTACCTCTAATTTTTACTGTTTGTTGTTATAAAGAAAAAGGTTTTAGACAGGCAACATCTAGCCACCCCAAGAGGCCTAGTCAGCTATAAATTCACACAGACTGCAGAGAGGACAATCCAGAGCTTATCTGAAACAAACCAGTGCTGGTTTGTAAATTTATTGATATTTACCATTAAAAAGAGGTGCCACTGTGAGCGATAGTAAACAGAAGCTAATGGGCACATTGGCATGCAATATAAAGGAATTCCAGCTTTCTGTGTCATTCACAACTGGGACAGTCAGATCAATGACTTTATTCTACTTAATTTAATACTTAGTTGTATATTGTTTGTGTGATTTTTTCATAGCAGTTGATTTAAAATCTTTGTGTATTCTGGGGTAACTGACTTTGATTATCCTTTTTTTTCGAATTAGTTAATCATTTGCAGTTGAAAATAGATTCCTTAAATGAGTATGCCATTAATGATTTGCTAAAGCACAAATATCTTTTACAGTATACTAAATGCTATGTATATTTAAAGGTAACACTTGATAACACTGGTTCCTCATGACAAAAGCTGGATAATTTATTAACCATTATTAGTAATAATCTAGACTTACTGATGATGATTGCACTTGTGCATCTGGCTCAGCTTGGAGAACTGTTGTTACATACATTATTGATTGGACTGATGTGATAAATAATGTTAGGCAAACAGCAAACAGAACACATTTAGGAAAGGAAGTATCTATTGTCTGTAAATATTATGCAATCCCTTTTGAACAAGGTAATATCACTGACAACTTTGGAATTCAGCAATCTGAGGATTCAGATCATACAGAAAAAAGAAAGGAAGGAAGAAGTCGACAAAAAATAACAAGTAAGAAAAAGAGACTGATTAATATCCATAAAGCAAATAAAATATATAATAAAAAGGTTACTGGTTTGTTATATAACATACAGATTATAGGGAATGAGAACATGTTTTTTTTTTCTACCAGAAAACCTTTAGTCTACAGAAAAAGGCATCATTTTCCAAAATAGAAGGTAGGAAAAAAGAGGCAATGGGTAGGGGGAAAGGAAGAAATCAAAACTGAATGTGGAAGGATTAAAGATCATTACTGTAAGAAAAAAGAGGAGAAAGACAGACATTGACAACATGACTCAAGCTGTGAATGTACAAAGCCAGGTAGATGAGAATTGCTTGCTTTCAGTTGTAATAAGCAATGAAAACAGCAGGATTAATAAGACTAATGGTGATGAAGATCATTCCTTTGTAACAACTGACAGAGCAGATGTTATTGAATTAGAGGTTGAAGATTCGTTAGATGTGCTCAGAAAAGATATTCTTGTAACTGGAGTTTCAGTTGTTAGAGGAACTGATACTTACATTTGCAGCAAAAATAATAAACATCAAATAGTGTTATGCTTGCCAATAGCAAAAACAGGGGATGTGAGAAAGGCCTTAGAACACCTTAATATAAGGAAGTTTGTTTGCCTTTTTGGCTTTTCCCGGTTAGGGGTCACCACAGCGGAACTCTTGTCCCAGGATTTTTGCCAGGTTGAAAATTTAACAGTTCGCAAATGACAACATTTGATGCATCTCTGATGGTTGTTAATACTAGGAGCATAAATAATAACATTTTTTATTGGAAACGTTGCTACTTTCCCATAAGATTGATATTATTGTTTTTGAAACCTCACGGTATAAATATTTTTACTGTAACATACATTCAAACAAAAAGTAGGTGAAGGCATTATGATAGGAATTAAATAATGTTTTGAGACATTTGATTTTTACATGTTTATTGATAAAATCAATACTATAGACTGTGTAACTGTGACAATAAAGATGACCCTTAGAATGTATAACAATTGTTGAAGTGTGCAGGCCACCAAAGTCAAGTGCTGATGACCTGGGGAATTCATACATTTCTTGCATGAAACACGTGAGGGAAGAATAATAGTGGCTGGGGATTTAAATTTACCAGAAACAGACTAGAATAATATTGATTCAACAACATTAATAAGGAAATTATTTACAATGTATGTTCAGGAACAACAATAATTGCTTCAGATTGTAAAGAAAGCCTGCCATGGACAGACATACTAGACAGTGTCTTCCTAAAAAAATTGCTGTTACTTCATATTACGTTTTACCACCATTAATGTGCAGCATAATTCTCAACCATATAGATTTTCGCAGAATGTCCAGATTTTTGCCTCGTATTTTTGGTCTGTTTCTTATAAAAATTATGGTTTCTGGCAAATCACTGGCAAATTATTGAGGATTGAAGTCAGAAAATAATGGCAGACATTTGAGTTTCAGACTTCATAGATTCATAGGTATGTACTAGGCTAATGGCCCTGGAGCCTTTACTAGCCTAGCCCATAGGATTACCCTGGCATCATGCCACCCGACCTTAGTTCCCAGTGCCAGTGTTGAGTAAAGCCACTGGAGTGATCCCCGGGGTGTATTTTCTATTTCCTATCCACTCATCAAGATTTCTGTTGAAGAGGACTAGTGAGGTGCTCTGTTTGACATGTTTGGGAGGTCTATTCCATAGCATGGGCCGTCCCTGGGTTATGAACCTGTCCCTCCAGCATGTTCTGTTGATTGTGGTAATGAGGTTGAGGTCTCTGGAGCATGTGGTGCGGAGGGATTGGGATTTCTTTATTTCATATCCTTCAGAAAATTAATTCTAATGAAAAACCCATTATTCTAGCCAATTTCTAAGTTTGTAAGAGCAATATTTAAAAACTGTCCCTATTTGGGGGCTTTTGTCCCCATATAATTTATGTCTTTGCCCAGAATTCTTGCTCTAAGAGGTTGAGAAGTACGATGTGTAGTGATCATAGGGTTACAAAGATTAATTTGTTGCTAGATAATTCTGTCAAACTGAAATCTAAACCAGTGTAGAGAAAATTAATAACAGACTATATGGAAGCAAAACAGTCACTATGAAAAACTGATTGGAGTGATACATTCAGTGGGAAAACTGTAGAAGGAATGTGGAAAGTTTTGAAAGAGAATTTGTTTGAATGTAAAAATTAAAAAACAAAAACGTGTTTGCCATCAAGGTAGGCAGACAATGTCAGGAGGATATATTGACATAAAACAAGATCTTTGGTTAAAGTGACAGACAAAAACTATAAGAAATGGAAAAGAGGATGATCTTCAACTTTGAAAACTGAAATAAACACATTGGACAGACAAAGTAAACATAGTGTCGAACACGATCAAGAAATTTTGAAGAAAATGTATATAAAGATATTGAGCCTGGTAGGAAACCATTTTATAGATACATAAGATGTGATAGGAGTAACGGCATACAAATTGATAAACTGTGCATAGATTCTAAAATTTATTCTCAGGCACAAGAGATTATCGATATATTTACAAAATCTTATGCAAAGCAGTTTGGCTCCACAAAGATCTTAATGACATCCAGGTAACCTCAGATACTCCATTCAAATTAGATTATACTGAAGAAGAGCTACATCATCTGGATCCAAACAAAGCACAGGGAGGAGATGAAATTACTAATAATGATCTGAGAACACTTCAGCATGAACTTACAGTGCCATTATATCTGTTATTTATTAGGTTGTACAAATATGCGGAGATTCCTCAAGACTGGAGACACGTGCTTGTTAAACCTGTCTTTAAGGGAAGTAGGAGAAACCCAGAGTCATACAGACAATTACGTTTACTTTCACACTGTGGAAAAACTAATGGAGAAGATTATATTGGATAAATTATTGTTAGAAATGGAAAGCTGGAACAAGAAACCATATATCAGCATGCATATGCTGAAAAAGAGATCTATTATCACCAGTGATATGATGTTTTATAACAATATAATAATTGCTATGAATGAAAAAACTTGCTGTGGCATAATTTATATAGATTTAACTTCAACATTTGATAGGGTTATACACAAAACACAGATCAACAAATTAAAACTATGTATTGATGGGTAGCTGCATAGCTTACAAATAAGACGAGGCAAGTATCATACAGCAATTGGACAGGTGAAATTTGAGGCTACAGTCAGGGTGTCTCACAGGTCACTATCTTAGTTCCATACTTGCTTAGATTGTATATTTCAGATCTATCTTTTTCATCTGAGGTGTTCCACAGTCTATATGCAGATGACTTGAAAACGGGTAAAGTGATTATATGTATTACAGATAGGATATATCTGCAAAAGAACTTGACAACATTGACAATTTGGGAAGAGGAAAATAATATGCTGATACATACATCAAAAACTAAGGATATTAGATTTGGGAGACATAAACTGAAAAGTGAATACTTAATGCAGCACACAGTAATGGAAACTGTAGATTTAAGCACCTGCATTTATGGGTAGGTCCAACTCTGAGTTTTTCTATCCATATCAACCAATTCATTAATGATAGTTATAAATCTAAAGGTTGTATAAAATATAAAGCCTAGGAAATAAAAATTGATGAAGTAATTGTTTGTTAGTTATATTAGATCCAAACTGTATATGGAATAACAATATGGAAACCTTATAAGAAAACAAGCATAGATAAACTCTGGAAAGAGTACAGTGGAAATATACCAAGGGCATCCATGGATGTAAAAAATAAAGTTATAATGAAAGACTGAAATATCTGAACTTGTACAATGTCTCATATAGGTATTTAGGAGGAGGTCTTACTCAGGTAAATAGGGCATTTAAAGACAACTACCTTTAGGAATGGCTGGGTTATCTAAAAATGGCAAAGAATTATCAGACAACCTATGTAGAAGATTCTATAGGAGAGAAGTGCACTTATTGGTTCTCTGAGAGAGTAGTTGATGCTTGGAATAGACTATCAAAATATATTAAAACAAGCAGTAGTTTAGATATTTTAAGACTAGCCTGGGTACTTATTATGACAACAACCTTTTTGTTATATTATCAAGGTAGAAGGACATTATTGCCTGTGCTTGAAATATTTGTATGTACATATGAATGTATGAATTGTTTTGTTAATGGTTGCTTGCAAAGCATATTATGTTTCCTGTTCTATCTTATTATATAACTAGTCCATGCCATATAGGAAACTTTTTCAAAGTTTATAAAAAAATGCATATTTTCTTGTGGAATTTTTGCTGTCTCACAAAGTATGAAATCAATGTATTTTTTTCTTGTGGAGCTTTTCTCTCAGGGCCTCTGATGAAAATAGATTTTAGCATGTTCCTGAATCATATTATATTACCCTTGTGCTGTTGGGTAACCCAAGTAGTGCTAGTGGTGATATTTTAATGAATCCCAGCCCTGGTGTTCAGTTTTCTTTTTTGTGCTCTTTCTTTTTCTTCTTGTCGGCTCTCTAAAGTCTTTAGGGCTGAAATAATCAGATGAACTCTAGTTAATAATTTATTGAACCCCCAAGTAGTAGACATACTTTAGTTCTTTTCTCAATTATCTTTGCTCTGAATTGTCCGTAATGCAACTTGTATCCACACAATGCCTCAGCTTCATTGTTTATACAGCTGTTTTAGCCAGGTTTCCTTTTAATATTGGTTTACAGAATAAGACATGCTGTATTAGATTTATAGCTTGCAAGGCACATGTGCAGTAACCTAATTACAACTAATTTTCTATTCCTATATATGTCTATTCATAAGTTTTCACTTTTTCATATGTTTGCTGTTTACTTGTTTGCCATCTGTGGCTGATACAAGTGATGTTTTACTAGTCATCAATTCACATTTCATCATCAAAATTACTTTAGAAACATAAACTGGAATTCACAGAGATGCACTTCAGGGTGGAGGACTACTTGCACCTCATGGAGACAATACATTGTTGTGCAAAATGTACATGAATAACTGTGTTGGCATTATGGCATGTGCCAGTCAACTGAATCAAAAAATCGCTGCAGGAAAAGTTGATAAGTAGTAAGTCAGAATGCCAGTACCTGATCAACTGCCATCTCCACCACCTGCTCCAACTTTGGCCAAGTTGAGGCAAGTGGGTTATAGCTAGCAAGCGGACCAGAAGCACACACCCTTGTGAAGCACTCCTAACTCACACACCCACCTTCGGCTGAACTTTGGCTGGGGCAGAGTTGGGTGGAGGCTGATGAGGTACCATCATGCCTGCAGGGGGAAAACACAAATGGATGAGTACCATTTGTGATGATGAGTCACAGTTTGTACATGATATAGAACAGGTGATGCCTCAGGACTCCTCTAATCTCATTGCTCAGAAAGTCTTTCTTTCCTCCTGTGGCAACCAATGTCATTATGTTCCCACTCTGCCCATGATGAAAGACACAAGAGTTATACAAACTGTGATGGCGTCTCTACCCCAAGCCAGTAATAAAGGAGCCTCCATCCTCACCATGACACCAATGAGAGATGGTCACTATGAACAGGATTGGATTTACACAGTATTTTTCAGATGCAGCTCTCTGCATCAAGCACAGTTTCCCCCAAGAGCACGCAGGGAACAAGCTCCAGAAATAGGATTGGACTCCTTGTCACTCCAGATCCCAAACAAGAATAATTTTGGAGCACTGTGTCCCATTACCAAGTAGCTGATGCATCCACACCTGGGTATTTGATTTTCACACACACACACACACACACACACACACACACACACACACACACACACACACACACACACACACACACACACACTCCTGAGAAAGGAATGTAGACATTTACTAGCTGTACTTCTTCTGCCCAGACTATAAGGTAACTACACTGCCAGCAGTCGACCCTCTAAGGCTCTTACGAGGGTATTCAATTATACTGAGTAAACTAATACTAATATAAATGTTAGAATGTAAGCAAAGCAGCAAGGCTTTTTGAAGTGGCAAAGGCATCACTAATACTCTCAATATGTTTAAAGTATTCTCTAAAAGACCAGCCACAATGAAAGGTATACAAATATTTAATACTAAATAAAATAGAAAACATGAGAATACTAAATATCTAAGTACAATAGACACCAGAATTTTAGTCACAGGATAAATTAAAATAATACACTTGGACAGATTCACATAGCTGCAGAAAAACAATACTTAACTACTCTCACTGTATTTCCTGACTGTCTAAAGAATAACTGTTCCCTAGCTAACTTAATTAACACAGCAAAGCAAGATTAGATACTGAGATGCTTACTTCCTCAAGGCAAGGTTTTGAGCTTCAAACTAACTGAACTGAACAAACTGTGATAACTGACACAGAACTTTCATATCAAATTCCAAAGAAAACAAAACAAACTGCTATGTGAGTTCTATCCTCTCAGTGCTGGTTATAGAATGACATTACATTTGATCACCCTGACTCTGGTACAATATACACTCAGAACTTTGCTAAGATCTGTTGCAGTGTCTAAAAGCAATAGACATTTTTCAAAAACCTCTACTCTTCCCTTCCAGAATTCTTTTTTTTTAATATAAACATTTAACCAGTTATAATAACACTGTTGATAAATTTTTAACACAAGCATTTGTAAAAATCAGTGTGATAGTCAAATGACACAAAATTATTTACAAAACTCCAGCTAACTATGCTGGTATTTGTTACACATCCAATGCCCTATTCACCCTGGCACAGATGGCAATACCTCACATTGTCACACAAACAATCACATTTGGGTGTGATAGAAATACAGACAACAGAGCAAAGCTGTGGCTACACATATATGTGCAAGCAAGCAGAATTCTGAGATAGCGCCCACAGCTGGAGACAGATAGTGCATTATCACATGCCTGCAAGATAACACAGAATGAGGACATGGTGCCTTAGCTTGAGAAATAAGCTACACTACTTACAAGTATGTGCAATACAACAGAAGTAAGAAGTGATCATCAAAACTACCAACAAGCACAGCCATCTGCCCTGCCCTACAAAATATCACAGTGTTACAATAATAAAGCAGGCAACATCAGCACACACTGCAGAGAGTCATCCATAGCAGCCAGCCTGGTATATTCTGGCATCTGTCAGATGAAATAAGCTTTATTAGGAGGAGTACTCTGAAAAGCAGTAAAACATTTCAAATTTACATTACGAAACACAGTGCAAATGACAGATGCTTACAATGCAATTCAAGGTATTTCTACCTCATCTCTGTTTCTCACATCTGAAGATCTTCACAGAGGCAGTATCACAAGTTGTTGTACTAGTGCCTGTACTGTTCATTGCTAATGGGGATCCTAGTTACTCAGTTTAACTGCTCTGTCAGGTTGTACCAGGCATCCAATTTATGGGATAGAGCTGCAAAATGTCATAGAAGCTATTTTCTTCAGCTAACAAGTACAAAATTATCAGACTCACCTTGACACACTAGAAAGGTACTTCCCATAGAGCACTAGCATTGGCAATAGTCAGTACAGCAATTCAAATGCATGAATGGAGTAAGAAAAATTAATTTCAAGCAAAATATGAAAGGTTAAAAATGGCAGGTCATGATGGTGGACTACGTGTGCAGTGGTACACAAAATCTATACAAAAGGAAGGAGATGCAGATAAAAGTAGGTTCTGCAGTGCAAAACTAGAAACATTTGTGTATCTTATTGCAGTGTATTGCACATTAATGGCTGAAGATTTGTATATTGGAAGAGAAAACCATGTGGCAAGGTTGCTAAACTGGAGACTCTGTAAACATTACAACATGCAGGTAACTGAAAGGCAACTGAAACATGAACCACAAAGGATTATTGAAAATGAAGATGTCATGGATGCATGGGATGATCATGGGGAAATCATCCAGTACCTACAGTTAAGAAGGTAGAGGCAAGAAAAAAAATATATTGCAGTCTAAAAAAAAATACAAAAACAACATTGATTATCGAGGTTGCTATACTCTGTGACTGTAGTGTCTTATATTTTGAAAGGCATAACATTTTAAGATGTCAAGATGTGCATGTAGAATATACAGAAATGTGAAATAAGGACACTAACGTAATGCCAGTGGTAGAGGAAGCAACAGCGCTAATAGAACAAATAATTTCCAAGGGCTCCATGACAAGTATTGGATGCAGTTTTGATCACCTCATGCACATGCAATCAAACATGACTGAAAACTCCTGCATGTGAACAGTATTTGGGCATGAAAAAAAAAAAAAGACAGGGAAAAACATTTTGATTGGGGGGGTTCAGGACCTATACATCCTCCAATGTGTGGTGCTACACATCCCATTCTCTCATTACTTATGTATAACAGCTATGAGATCATGCTATTTCAGGGAAAGTGGAAATCCCTGGTATGTTTGGAATTCATTTTTTTCTAGTGCAACACCAGATAGTCACATTCTAGTGATCACATAAATGAATACTGATCACTAGTGTTTCACAAACAAGCCTGGCACCTGTTTCTAAGCATATGTTAATTTGCTATGAGTACAGTTATCCCCATATGAACTACAAAAAGATACAGTTCTGTATACATTGTGGGTGCAAAGAAGAGTTATTTAAGCAAACATCAAAGATGAAGTCAAACTAATTCTGTGAATGTTAGTTATGCTCTGATTTATGAATGAGGTCAATTGCGGTCACAATTTTAAGAAACTTAAACAATATGAAGAAATTAAACAAAATGAATAAATCAGTGTGTCAGCTTGTAAGCTGTGCTTTACACTTGACTTTCAATAATGTATACTGCACCTTATGCCACTACGTGGCTTGATGTATATAGATGCAAAGCCAATCTGAAAGACTGAGTGTGCACAATGTGCTTATTTTGCTGATATGCCTGTGTGAAGCATGGTGATTTATAGACTTTGGCAGAATCCAGGCTCATTTATGCAGCAAGAAAGCTATCTAGCAGCACAGCAACAGCAATTTCACAGGACTGAGACCAGAGATAGTTCACAGTGGTTTGCAATACTGTTATATGATGTATTGCAACTGTGTTATATACATGTATCTGTCTAGGAATAACCTACGATAATGGTACTGTAACTGTGATACCATTACATATTTGCACTATGACTGCCTTCAACCTGCACTTGCAGTTATAGATTGTTACTTGAAGTAGTAGCGTAGCTAGGGCGAGATGAACAGGGCACTCTCCCTGGGCTCTGTCTTGTGAAGGGTGCAATTCACATACGTTCAAAGGTTCATAGATTAGAACTAGGTTAACTGCCATTGTGGGCCATTTTAAGCCTAGCCAATTAACCCATGTAAGAACCAAATGCTGCACCTTGTGTCTGTAAGGTAAATACCTTAACCATAATGCCAACTTCTCAATGCCATATCGAAAAAAAAAATTGAAGTTTTTAAAACATTCCCTTTAGAGACATATTTACATCATAAATGAACATTTGAGATTCTCCTGTGTGCCTCCACCTCCACTCCATCATCTTGCATGGGCACAGCCCCAAAAAGACCTGTGATTGGCTGTACAGGTAGAGTGGGTAGGGTTGCTGTGCAATAAAGGCTGTCTGTGAGATATATCTTTGGTGCCCATGGCAAGTGATTTCAGTTAACAAAAAATAAATGATATCCAATCCATCAGCTTGCTGTGGACACATTCATTAAAGAAAACATTTTTAAATGAGTTGGCTAAACTAAATTCCATGGGGCCAGGGACAGGTAGCAGCAGCAACAGAGAGACTGAACAAGCTGAGTGGACAGGCAGAAAAAAAAAAACAAGGGGTGTGAATAATGAATAAGTCTGAACTGAGGTAAGTAGTTGGGTCAGAATGCCTGAAGAGATTGTTGGGGGAACTTTTTCATTCTGGTGTTATTTTCATTGGAATGCTTGTGTGTTGCATATGTGGAAAAAAAGTCAAACTACTGAAGGGGTAATTGGGGGAAATGTTTAATTTTGGTGCTTGTGTGCATACATACATGGGCAAACTAATGAGAGGATATTTGGGGAAATGTTATATTTTGATGTCATTTTATGCTTGTGCATACATGGACAGATACTGAATGAGTCATTCGAGGAAATATTTAATTTTGATGGCATTTGGTGCTTGTACATACATAGACAGACTACTGATGGGGTCATGGGGGGAATCTTACATTTTGATTGCATTTGGTGCTTGTGCATACTTGGAGGGACTGCTAAATTAATTGCCAGGACATTTAGAGAAAGAAAGAAAGAAAAAAAGAAAGAAAGAAAGAACGAAAGAAAGAAAAACAGTACAGCTACACTACTTGACAGGCAGCAAAGCCAAACATTATTTAAATGTATAGTCTTATTGATTCTAAAATAAATATATATAGTAAATCCTTCTGTTATGACTCACTGAAGATTAGACCCCCTGATGATCAGTCTCACTGAAATGTAGGTGTTTTTTTTGTAGGGTGGCAGGCTTCCCTGTATCCTACATGTAGGGGTGAGCCACCCACTCCGTCCAAATGTATATTCCTAGTCTCTTCTTGCTCATGGATAAAAAGTAACACATGTCTCAGCCTGTCATGAAAACAGTATCGGGGCCATATCTCTCAACCTCTTAGTACAAGAAATATGGATACAACCTAAAATAATGGAGTCAAAGGCCCCAAATAGGGACAGGTTTTAAATATTGCTGTTATAAAGTTTAAACTTGGAAAGCTGCTAGAATGACAAGATTTGTATTAATGTACATTTTCTGAAGGAAATTAAGTCTGAAACACAAACATATGTCATTATTTAATGAGTTCAACCCTCACTGCTTTGCCAGAAATCCACATGTTTTGTGAAGTGAAAAGTTGGACAGTTAAGAGGTATGGTCAGGGGCCAGATCTAACTATTCAGCACATGTTGCTTAGCACTTTGAAAATCCATTTGTTGCCTAGGTGAACTAAGGAGAAAAATCAATTAAAAATGGGGCTTCACTGTATTTTGCATTCTTAGTAGGTTTCTTCAAGTCTCCACTAGACTACCTTGAAATAATCTATGATTGCTGCAGATTTGCAGAATAATAAATTGTGCCACCCAAAGTATCATACTGTATGTCTGTGCCAGAGACTGATGTAGGGCTTTGGAAACCTTTCTTCTTCCTTTGGTGTTTAAGCAGCTGAAGAGCATCATAAAATAGGACAGGTGTATGTAATGCAGTAAACAATTATTGGATTTGATATTTAGGATCATTACTGTTTTTTTTGTAGAACGTGTGTTATAATTAATTAAAGCTAATTTCAGCTCATGCACTTCCTTTATTGATGACGATCATGCACATTAGATATATATACCTATCATGGTTTGTTTTGTGCAGTAACAAAAGAATCACGTGGGTCTGCAATTTCATAGTCATACTAGGCTGTCATCCCTTGTGAGCCATTTTAAGCCTAGCTAAATTACCCATCCCAAAAGTAAGAATGAAACCCTGAACATTGTGCATATTAGAGAAACCCAATATGACTCATACTGTCAAAAGTAATGTAATCCAAGGGACTATTTCTTCTTTATTTTCAATAATTTGTGATACTGCTGTTGCTTATTTGCTTTCACTTTGCATTTCTTTATTTATTTGTTATATTTGGGGATCATTTTATAACAGAAATAAGACACTGAGGTGGATCTTATGTTGTCTAGTGGAGCTCACCCTGTTCCTAAACAGTAAACACACTCAGTTTAAGTGTCTAATGCCACTGGGACATGCTGTTAGCTGACAATAAGCCAGACATTGTTATGTAGACAATCCTGTGTTCATTGAACTAGCACTATTTATTTATTTGTTTAACATTTGTTAACCGGGAAACTCCAGCTTGGAACAAAGCCAATTTTCAGCAAAAGCTTGGGGAGAAATGCTCCAGATGCATGTCTTTGTAATGTGGAAGGAAATTGGAGCACCCGGAGAAAACCCACACGAACACAGGGAGGACATGCAGACTCTACACAGAAGGCACCCCAACCAAGAATTGAACCAAAGAATCTCTTGTTGGGAGGCGACAGTGCTACCACTGCACCACTGCAGCACTAAAATATTACTACAAGAAACTGCCAATATGATGTAAACTTCAGGTACAAATGATGTTGCAATGCACACTAAACTTTGTTATGCAGTATATATACATTTAAGGATCTGGAAGTATGCATTTTAACTGCTTTTTCCTTGGATCATGATTTTTCTTTCTGTGCCACAACCACATTTTAGTTCATGTTTTTCCATGTTGCAGTTCATGTTTACTAAACTATGAATAGTAGAATTTGTTATGCTGCCTTTGGCATTTTGACTGTATCTACAACAGGATGTAGATCGTACTGAATTTTGTTTTATTTTTAATATCTGCATGGTTTATTTTAATTGCTAAAGCTGTGTTTGGTATGCATCACATGACAGTTAAATGATTAATTGTCAAAATGTATTAAACATTCAATAAAACTTCCTTATGTTTTTCTAAAAATGTGTTGTCAAGGCATTTTTCTTACCTCTGTTCCAAACCAATGAAGATTGGGCTCCATATGGCCTAGCTACTTATCTGACTTGAAGTATCTTTATAAATACCATGGAATCTGTGAGATTGCAGCCAACAACATCAGGCCTACCTCCATGTCTGTCTTTCTTCTGTTTTGTGATGCATGACACCAGAGTCTTATACATATTATCAAAACTAGAACTCATTGGTGACATCTACCCCAACCCTGGCCCCAAGACTACCAATAAGCAAACTACCACTTACACCTCAATCATCTCCACCATACCCCCCACTCCAAACAACACTCCCTGCTGTTCTTAATATAAATCTAAGAAGTACGCTAAACAAAATCCATGACCTCCATGCACTAATTGACATACATTCCCCTGACATAACCATTTTGATTGAAACTTGGCTTAAGCCACATGTCGAAAACAATGAAATACTTCCCCAGGGTTCAACATATATAGACTTGATTACCAAAATAAACATGGAGGAAGTGTAGCAGTAATGTTTAAACAAAAATAGCCCTAGAAGTTATCAACACAACACTTCCTACATTTAGCAATGCAGAATTATTCATCACCAAACTGGATATTAGCAACAACAAAACACTAATCATAGTTGCCACCTATATCCCTCCAGGGATAACACTAGCACAGGTGAAAACATACTTCACTAGCTATCCGCAACCTTCCACCAAGAAACCATCATTATGGGTGACCTCAACACTGACTGGTCGACCTATAATTCCAGTAATCCATCCAATTTCATAAACCTATATGGTTTCTCTCAGCTTATACAAAACCCCACAATAATAGACAAAACCTCCAACAGACAATCCATCCCAGATTGGAATCTCGCAAATAAAAATAACACACCCCTTCTAGCAGGATGCCTCCCCAATGCCATAAGTGACCATGTACCCACATACCTAATCACAAACAATCTTAGTTCACCCAGACAAGTAGTCTATAGGATAATCCGCAACAAGAAAAAAAATTAATACCATCACTTTCAACTTCCTCCTCCAACAAATTAACTGGTCCCCCCTCAAAATACTACCACTAGATAATGCCATTCAGCACTTTAACACCACTTTCCTCAACATCCTAAACAGCCTGGCCCCTTGCAGAATAGCTAGAGTAAAACATCACTACACACCTTGGCTTACAAACAACACCAAAGACCTACTAAAAGAAAGGGACAAGGCATGGGAACATTGGCTAACTAACAAAAGCAATGGCAACCTTCTACTTTTCAAACAGCTTAGGAATAAAGCCAAATCCCAGATAAAAGCCGACAAAAAAGCCTACTACATTACTGCACAACAAAGAAACAAAAACAACCCCCAAACATTATGGGCCATTATAAACAAACTCCTGTAATCTGGTAGTATGTCTACCCCCAATCCTAACACCCCCCCAACAAATGATAACATTGCTACATAATTCAATTCCTTTTTCATAAACACAGTTCACTCACTTATTAACAATGACCAAAACATCACTATTACAATCCCCGTAGCCAACAATGAGTGTGTAAACTCCTTCTTCTTTAACCCTGTCCCAACCCATACCATAAAAAAACTACTCAGTAAGCTCAAGCCCACCAGCCTAGCTGCTGACAACCTCCAATCAGAATTCCTCAAAGCTGCCTCCAAAGTTAATGCCTACTCCATTTCTATCCTGATCAACTGCTCTTTCTCCAAGAACTATGTCCCACTGATCTGGAAAATCTCTTATATCACCCCACTGAATAAAGGTGGCAACTCTACTGAGCTTACTAATTACAGGCCCATTGCCATTCTTTCACCTCTCTCCAAGATACTAGAAAAACGTATTCACTCCCAGCTTTTAAACTACCTTCTCTTCAATAACCTCCTATCAAACACACATCATGGTTTTCACCCCCACCACAGCACCACAACTGTCCTCCTCAATTTTACTAACACAATAAATGAATACAGAAATCAGAATAAATATGCCTGGTCCATGTTTCTAGATCTCTCAAAGGCATTCAACACAGTTTCACACCAAAAACTGCAAACAGAACTGGCCACGTTACATCGCAGTCATTATTCCCTAGCTTGGTTCCACAGCTATCTTACCAAACACCAGCAAGCTGTTAGATGGCAACAGGAGCTATCATCTTTGCTCCCTGTTAACAAAGGAGTTCCACAAGGCTCCATACTAGGCCCCCTAATTTTTACCATCTTCACAAATCAACTCCATAAATCCACATTTCTCACCTTTGTCGTCCAATATGCAGATGACTCTACCCTGATATGCTCCACCCTCTCTTTAACACAACTGCAAGCTATAACACAACAATCCTTCCTAGAAGTAGAATCCTGGCTAACTAACACTAACCTCATGCTGAACCCAAACAAGACCAAACTAATGCTCTTTCTCCATACCAAAACACCCAGTCCCTCAGCCACATTTCAAATTTACTCCTCCAACAATATCATAAATACCAGCTCACATACCAAATTACTAGGTGTCACAACTGATTGCAATTTAAAATTTGATTTACACCTCTCTCAATCCATTAAAAAACACACATGAAACTAGGTTCTCTTTATCAAATTAATCTCTTCCTAACTAGCTAATATAGACTAAGCATCTCAAGGACTCGTCTCTTATCTATTGTTCTTTACACGTCTCCCATCTTTACAAACCTTAACAAAACTGACCTTACTAAACTTGAATCAGCCTACAATAAAATAGCCAAGTTCGCCACTAGATAACCATTTAGGTCACACCACTGTTCTGCCCTACAACAAATAAATTGGCTAGAACTCCCACAACAACTAACCTATACCCAACTTGTCTTTACCCACCAACTAATATACCAGCCAAACAGAACCCCAGTCCTACAGCATTTACTCCAACCATATGCCAACACTTGGTAACTCTGATCATCACACAAAACACTCCTCCAAGTATCCAAAAGCAACAACAAAGCTGGGGATGCCCTCTACTCCCATAACATTTCTAAACTTTGGAACTCAGTCCCCCAACACAACCTTAATGCTACCAACCTACACCAATTCAAAACTCTGCTCAAAGACCACCTCACTAATAACTGGCTCTGCTCCTGTACCAAGTCAGGCTAATACCAAATAATCCCACATTAAATGTCATCCCCTAAATTTTATAGTCTCCACATAGACCCCACTCCCACTTGTTAACAGCACCTATCAGCTACCTAGAATAAGTATAATTTGATAATTCCTTTTTCCTTTTTTTTTTTTAAGGGTATACATATATACACTTATTAAAGTATACTCAAATGATCTACTAAAGATGGACTCCTGCCCTCAAAAAATAAATAAATAAATAAATAAATAATATATATATATATATATATATATATATATATATATATATATATGTGTGTGTGTGTGTGTGTGTGTGTGTGCAAACACGACTTTAATATATTACAATAACTTTTTCCTTTTTGCTAAAGTGCCTATTTTATACTGTACTTCTTTTGTTGTTTCTAAATACTTGTGTTAAATTCCATGAAAAATTGACATTGTACCTGTCAATGTTATTCTCTAATTTGTATTGGAGCTTTTCTCCCTGGGCCTCTGATGAAAATTGGCTCACACCCAGATGGACTATCCTGGTCAACAAATGCAAAATAAATAAATAAATATTAACATCTGTCTGAGAAAATCTTGTGTGTCGGCATAACCTTGAACCTATGTCACTTATATGGCTTGTACGTACCCACTTGTACCATTTGTGAAGCCCCAACATCACCCACACATCCCTGTGAGCCTTTGTGTGTCACATTCCCCAGCTATAAGCATGCACAGGTCTGCCCTTGCCCACTGCTTTCACTGGTTATCATCAGGGTATATAACTGTCAGTACCATATCTATGGCCTCCACCTTCATTGTACCCCTGTCCAACCTGTTGTATGTGTGTATTGCCAAACAAGGCACTGAGTATCTTGGTTAGACCACTCTACACAGACATCATTGGTCTACAGCTATGACCTCCTATCTTCCTATGTCTATATGTCCTCCAAGGAGAGTGGACAGCAGAAGTTAGAGAAATTCACCCTTGCTGAGAATGGCATCCTAATACAGACACTCTTGACCCATGATAATGCCTGCTGAGAGAGAAGGTGCCCACCAGCTTCTACAGGACTAAATGTTGGAAACCAGTGAACATGACGTCAATGCCTTGGGAAGAAGAA
>NC_056725.1:1046623797-1046633797 GCF_019279795.1 Protopterus annectens
TTTATTAAGCACTGTTATCCACACTGTGCTACATAAATAAAATATGTAGGAATGTCTGTATACGGCTGTTATAATCACAAGGTCATATTGTACAATTGAGAGAGACTTAGAAAACAGTGAAAAGGTAAACAAAAATTATCTAAATAGCACACTCAACTGAGATGTGAAGTCTTGTACTTTTAGCCCACACAGCCATGGTTTGAATCCTGGGAGTGATAGTAAGCTGTACGCAGAATCATACCCCACAACTGTACAGATATTGTCAGAAAGTCCAGATAATTGGCATAATTCCCCTGCCTGTCACCCTGGCAAATCAGTGGGATGATCCCAGAAGTTTAGACAGCAAATAATGACATACAACTGATTGTCAGACATCATAACTGTCATAAATATATCTATAAGAACAAACCTGTCACTCTAGCAACTCACCAAATTGTTATGAGAGTAATAAGCAAAGTATGTACCATCTCCAACCCCATGTTGTGAAGCTATAACCAGAGTGTGTGAAGTAACAGAGTGAGACATATGTGCATAATAATAATGTGAAATCTGGTAATATGTGTGGCAACATTCAGGTAGTGCTAACAAACATTCCCCCCCACAGGTCTGTCAGATACAAAAACTGTGCCTAGATATAAAAGATTGAAATCCTGGACTGGTGCTATTTAGTCTGGTATTGTATGGCAGTGTTAGTGTTGC
Organism: Protopterus annectens; assembly: GCF_019279795.1. Lineage (NCBI taxonomy): Eukaryota > Metazoa > Chordata > Ceratodontiformes > Protopteridae > Protopterus > Protopterus annectens. The sequence goes on from NC_056725.1 coordinate 1,046,624,497, forward strand.
AGTTTCTCTGAATAATAAGGTATTAGTCATCACTGTCATCCACAGAGTGCTACATAATAAAACTGTCTAGGAAACCCTGTATGAGTGTTGTAATTACAAGGACAGATTGTAAAACCATGGGAGACTTATACACATACATCAGAAAAGAGATACACAGTGATATCTATATAGCACACTCAACTGTGATGTACACTGTTTTATTTTTAGCAGACACAGCCATGGTTTGAATCCTGTGAGTGGTAGTAACCTGTATGCAGAATCATACCCCTCAACTGTACACATTTGTCCAGAATGTCCAGATAATTGGCCCATATCTGCTGCCTGTTACTCTCTCCCCCTGGCCAATCAGTGTGATGATGTCTGACATTTAGGCAGCATGTAATGTGATATAACTGACTGTCAGACCTGTAAATATTTGGAAAATGTATATGAAAACAAACCTGTTATTGTAGCAACTCACCAAAGGTGTATGAGGACAATAATCAAAATATGTCCCAGTTTCACCTGCATGCTGTCAAGATATGCCCAGAGTGTGTGCAATAAGAGATGGAGAGGTATGGCATGACATCAACCTGGAATCTGGGAATATGCATAGAAACAGTCAGGTAGTATTAACAAACAATACCTCCACAGGTATACCAGGTACGAGGTGTATACTTCAGGTAAAACATAGATGTTAAGTTGTCTATCTCACCTTCATTCTTGCTGGATGGGTTCGGAGCCAACCTCGGCTCCGACTCGGCCACTCTAAAAGCTCGAGAGTTGGTTCCACCGGCTCGAGGCTCCCCTTATATCCCACAATGCTAGGCGAGAGTTACCTCAGATCTCATTTGCCGCTACAGCGATCGAGGTGTTGGTTTTCTACCGGTTCTTGGTAAGTGACTTTCTTGTAAAGTTAGTGTATTTAAACCCCTTTAATTTTAAATTTTATACTTATTTCCCTTAGTTTAGAGGAATTCTTGCCCCTTTTCTTAAAATTCCTGTTTTTTCCCCACAAGAACTTTAAGTTCTTCCCTCGGCCTTCAGGCCTTCTTCCTTCCCTAGTGGGTGTGTGTGTGTGTTATTTTTCTTAATTTAAAACCTAGTCAGTTGTTTTATTTTAAGCTAAAACTAGACAGGGTGTAATCAGTGTGTTTTTTTGACTGTGTGTGTGATTGCACTTTCGGGATGTCTAAAGAATCAAAGGTCTCAGGCTTCAAGAAGTGTGATGCATGCTGTCAGAAAATGTCTCTGACAGACGGTCACACTTCTTGTGTCTACTGCCTGGGGCCTTTGCACCTGCAGGACTCCTGTGCTGTTTGCCATGGCTTCAGTCCCAGGGTCCTGCAGGAAAGAAAAATAAATTAATTTTAAGAGGTTTACTCAAGCCTGAGGATTCCCTTACTGTGTCTTCAGGGAAGCCCTCCAAGGCTTCTAGGTCTTCAGCTCCAGCAACTGAGCCGAGACCTAAGGCTTCTAAACCTCCGCCTACATCGGCTCCGGCTGGAGCCGATGAGTCTCAGTCCACAGTTTCTGTGGTTCCTCGCCCGCTGGAGCCGAGGTAATAGAGATTCCCGTGTCGGCACCGACCAGATCTTGGCCGACATCGAGGAAGAGGTCCAGGTCACCATCCCTTGGCTCCGTTCATTCGGCTCCAGGATCTCCCCTGCTGTCTGAACGGAGCCATAAATCTCATTCCTCTAGGTCATCGAGGCTGTCGGATCATGACCTTCAGAGGGTAGTGAGTCGACTTCTTAAGTCCGAGGCACTGGCCCAGATGCTTCAGAGCCCGACTCATCAGTCGATGCCTGCCCCTGTCCATCAATATATTCCTCCTCCGACTCCGTTGAGCTCGGAGCCGGGTCGCGTCGGAACCGAGACTGTGGTAGCGTCGAGCCGATACAATTGTCTTCGGCTCCATCGCCGGCTCCGATTTCTTCCTTAGAAGAATCTCGGCGCGGACTTCCATCGCCTCGGGGGTGAGTGGCATCGGACCCTTGTCCGACCCGCCTTTCCTCGGAGCTCGGGCGCTGGTGAGTTCGGCTCGACATCGGCCTCGGAGCCATCACTGTCGGTGCCGAGGGAGGTTCTCAGCTTCTCGGGCGGGGACCTCTGGCTTTGCCTGACAGGGGTGCGTTCGAGGTCATGCGGATGTTAGAGCCTGGCTCTACTCCACAGTCGGCTCCGCCTCTCCCACGGTGCCTCAGGTCAAGTCGACTCACTCCCTCATCCCGGACCGCAGAGAGCCAGCTCCTCAGGAACCCCCTGTGGGGATTTCATCCTCTTCCGAGGCCTCTCCTGATTTCGCAGAAGAGCCCCCTCGGAAGAGGAAGTGTAAGAGGAAACACATTGACTCACCTGAGTCCATCACATCTGACACAGATTTAGATGATTCTGAGGGTTCCCCCCGTTCCCCTTCTGAAGATGTCTCCTTTGCAGACTTTCTAGAGATCCTGAAGCAGAGGGGAAATTGGCCAGCCCTTAACCCTTCGGAGGATGAATCTGTATATCTTGAGGCGTTTGGCTCTCGCCCTTCCACCTCCTGGGTGTCCCCCTTGACCCCCATGCAGGTGGTTGCTAAAGGCATGGGCGGCTCCTGATTCAGTGGACCCCACTCCCAGGAGACCCTCCAAATTCATAACGGCACCAGCAGACAAACAGTTCTTGACAAAAGGAGTTTCTGTGGATGCTATGGTGGTAGCTGCTGCCACTAAGAAGGAACTAGCTGATCCTTCAGTACCTGTCCATCCACCTAACAAGGAATCTAGGTCCATGGACAGGTACGGAAGCGGATGTTCTCAGCGACATTTACTATGCGTTCGCTGAACTACCTGTGCCATTTCACTCGTCTTCAAAGGGACTTGATTAAAGAAGCGAGTGACATGTTGAAGGATCCTACAGCTGCGGGTTTTCAAGATAAAATGAACACTCAGCTGGCTACCCTTAACTCCATAGCCAACTCCTCCATGCGCCTCCTTTCTTATGCGGCTGATGGAGCGAGTAGGGCCGCAGGGACAGGTGTGGCCTTACATAGGCATGCCTGGATGTGGCTATGCAATTTTGCGGACCCCTTCAAGACGTCTTTCACTAACTCCCCGTTTGATGGATCATCTCTCTTTGGTCCTCAAGTGAAAGAAACCTTGACTAGGTGCGAGACTGATGGCAAGACTCTTTCTGCCGCCGGAGTCCGTTTTCTACTCCTTCTAGGCCTTACCCCAAAGGCCAGAAAAGGGAAAATGTGGTTCCGTAAACAATCTCAAGGGACTTCGCCTGGCGACAAAAAGTCGTTACCCGCCAGAGGCAGAGCGGGGAATAACAATGGTAGACGCCGCCTCGAGGCAGGGGCTCCGCAGAACCAGGGCAATCGAGAAGCCTTCTCTGATAAGCCCTTTCAGCATCCCTGAGGTGTTGCCCGCTGCCCACCTTCGGAGGCAGTCGGGAAGGTTGTCACTGTACCCAAAAGCCTGGCTATCCCTGACTCAAGACAAATGGGTTCAGTCCGTCATTTCGAAGGCTATTCTATCCCTTTCTTCGCATTCGAAACAATCAAAAAATCCCTTCCAGATGTTCCACCCGCTCAAAGGGATCTAGCGTTTTGGAAATTTCAAAACTGCTTGCAAAAGAGCAATTCAGCCAGTTCCAGCAGACCAGCAAGGATCCGAATCTACTCAAGGTTCTTTTAAGTTCCAAAGAAAACAGGGGACTGGAGACCAATTTTGGATGTCAGTAACTTCAACAGATCAGACAAGAAAACAAGATTTCGATGGTCACGCTGCAGTCCATCCTTCCCTATTGGGAAAAGGAAACTGGATGTGCTCTATAGACCTTCAGGATGCGTACTATCACATAAAATGAACAGACGCTCCAGAAGATTCCTCCGCTTCAGGCTGGGAACCAGTCATTTTCAATTCAGGGCCCTGCCCTTTGGTCTCACCACTGCCCCCGGTGTTTACCAAATGCATGGCAGTGGTAGCTTCTCACCTGAGACAAGGATTCCAGGTGTTTCCATATTTGGACGACTGGCTCCTCACAGCTCCCACCAAGCATCTCCTTCTGATGGCCAGGGATTACACTTTTCGCATTTGTCAAAAGTTAGGCATTTCAATAAATTGCGAAAAGTCTGTTTTGTCACCTTGTCGACTATTACCTTCATAGGCAAATCTAGACACAGTAGACATGTCAGGCTAACAGATCAGAGAATAACAGACATACACAGACTGGTCTCACTCCTTTTCAACAACAACAGAATCAAAGCCAGGTTAGTTCTGAAAGTGTTGGGAATTATGGCGGCTGCCATACCTCTGCTTCCATTAGCCAGATTCCACATGCGAATCCTTCAATGGATGCTCTTTACACAATGGTCACACCAGCAACTTCCAATGTCCCACACCATTATGATCACGCAGGCGTGCAGAAATCATCTCATGTGGTGGATGTCTTCCCCTCAGCTCTGGTTGGGAAGACCCTTTGTTCCTCCCCTCCGTTGCTACTCTGACTACGGACGCCTCCCTGATCGGGTGGGGGGGGCATTATCAGGGCAGGACGGTCCAGGGCACATGGCAACCAGACGAATGCCACTTGCACATAAATGTTCTGGAGATGAGAGCAGTGCTTTTAGCGTTGCAAGCCCTTCAAGACTCTCTCCCCTTGGGAACGATTGCAATCCAGACAGACAATATGTCTGTAGTGTGGTACATCAACAAACAAGGCGGAACCAGGTCCTACCCCTGTGAGAAGCACTCAGATTGTGGCAATGGGTGATTTCTTCTCAGCGGTTTCTGATAGCAACGCACATCCCCAGGAAGTCCAATCAAATAGCGGACAAATTGAGCAGAGCTATCCTCATGCCTCATGAGTGGTCTCTGAAAGACTCTGTTGTGAGAGAGATTTTTCTCAAGTGGGGTCAGCCTTGCTGCGATCTTTTTGCTACTCCCCAAAACAGCAAGTGCAGACATTATTTCACTCTATTCCCTTTACCAGGCCAACCCAGCAGAGACGCTCTAGTCCAAGTTTGGCCCCGGGACTTCTGTATGCATTTCCTCCCTTCCCACTAATCTCTCAAGTGATACAGAAAGCTATCGCTCAGAAGGCCTCGTTGATCCTCATTGCTCCTTACTGGCCTCGACAGGTGTGGTTCCCCTTCTAAATCAATTTCTACTGAGCGACCTTGGCATCTGGACCTAGTTCCAGACCTTTTGATCCATCAATCGGGTCAGTTACATCGCCCTCCCTCTCTGAACCTCACTGCTTGGATCCTCCAGTTCCAACCTTAGCCAGGCTTCCTCAATTATCTCACTCTGTTCGAGATATTTTGATAGCTTCCCATAAATCTTCCACTAGGAAGATTTATTTGAGTAAGTGGAAACGTTTCACATATTGGGCTCAAGGAAGGGACATAGATCCTTTCACTGCTTCCATCCAAATAGTCCTTGATTTTCTAGCTGAACTCTTCCATGCAGGTTCATCCCCTTCTACTCTTAAAGTTCAGTTGGCAGCTATCTCTAACTTTCATGTGGGTATTTCTGAGTCTGCCTTAATGTCCGACAAGCTTTGCAAAGCCTTTTTGAAAGGAGTTTTTCTTCTCAGACCTCCTATAACAAATCCTCCTTCTCCTTGGGACCTAAATTTAGTTCTTACTTCTTTGATTCTTCCCCCTTTTGAACCTGCAGCCTCCTGTTCTTTAAAATTGCTATCATGGAAGACTCTCTTTCTGGTAGCTATTACTTCAGCTAGAAGAGTCTCAGAACTTCATGCACTCAGCTGTCGACCTCCTTATCTATTGTTCCATAAGGACAGGGTATCCTTACGAACCAACCCGTCCTGTTTTCCTAAGGTAGTCTCGACGTCAAATCTAAATTAAAGCATTGACCTCCCTGTCTTTTTTCCAGAATATTCCAATAGGTCTGAACAAAAATTACACTGGCTAGATGTTCATCGTCAATTGAGGTACTATTTGGATAGAACAAAACAATTCAGAAAATCTGACCAACTGTTTATCTCCTATGCAGAAGGCAGAAAGGGACTTTCAGTTTCAAAGGTATCATTATCTAGATGGCTTACATCTCTGATTACCCTTGTTTATGAGATTAGACACCAAAAGCTGCCTAATAAACCTAAGGCCCATTCTACCAGAGCTTTGGCTACTTCCTTAGCCTTCCAAGACAGACTGCCTATTGACACCATTTGTGCAGCGGCTACTTGGGCTACTCCTCACACTTTCATTTCTCATTATAAGTTGGATTTAGCTTCTAGGCATAGAGCTAACTTTGGTTCCACTGTTCTCAGGAGTCTGTTCCGTTAGGCCACCGGGACAAGGTGCTAGGGACGCTGTCCCATCCAGCAAGAATGAAAGATAGACAACTTAACATATAGAAGTTATGTTCTTACCATAACGCTCCATGTTAGTTGTCTTCTCGCTTCTTCTGCGATCCACCCTCCTTCCCCTGGCCTGGACAGACCTAGAGGAGTTGTGATTGTGACCTCTTTCTACCACCTCTTTTCTTAGGCATATGCTGCTTGCATATTTCCTGAATCAGGATGTAGGTCACCCTTCTTTCTCCCTGTTGTTAGAGGTGGACTCTTTTTAGAGTTATTCTGTTACTATTATAAGCTGGGGTTAGCTTACAAACGAGATCTGAGGTAACTCTCGCCTAGCATTGTGGGATATAGGGAGCCTCGAGCGGTGGAACCAACTCTCGAGCTTTTAGAGTGGCCGAGTCGGAGCCGAGGTCGGCTCCGAACCCATCCAGCAAGAAGAAGGCGAGAAGAAGACAACTAACATGGAACGTTATGGAAAGAACATAACTTCTATTTCATGTATATAGTTGTCTACAACCATACCACTGTCCAAACTAAGGCTGTAGAGTAGTGTAATAATACCTGTAAGGTACAGATTACAGCACTGACTAAGAAAGTAATGAGAACTATAGGGATATACAAGTTGTTAATTGACATCTTTTTCTCCCTCCACCATATCTGCAACAATAATCTAAATACACAACTCAATGGGTATGTGTACAATTAAATCTACTGTTGGGACATATGTCCTATTGTTTGATAAATATTTAAATGTGTTTATATGCATGTGCCATGTTGAAATTCTCCCACATTGGTGGCATGCTGTCATCAATGTACCTGCATGCTGGTGTAATGGCCACTGTGGTTCCAAATATGTATGTGTTCTGTTTGCTATGCAACTGTTCCATATCTGGTGTTTTGGGTTAATGGAAATATCTATGCATGCTGTTATACCTAATCTTGGAATGTGTTAACTATTTCTAACCCACATATGTTTTAAAATTGAAACACTATAGCACGTTTGGGAAGGCCGGTTCCAGCGGACCCACCTCTCCCACCTCATCTGGCCATGGCACTGGGCATCAACATATCTGGGTCCCAACTCGGGACCTCCTCATCTGCTGGTCCTGCACCAGCTTTGGGTGGAACACCTCAGGGGATGGGGATCGACCCCCCAGAGAGCGGGCGCAGACAGGATACTATCACCTGTCATCAGGTCTGGGATCTGGTGCGTAGCGAGCTCACACAGGGAATTCAAAGATCTGCTATGCCAGCTTGAGGGCCTCAGGGTGCATCTAGTGGGTTAGCCTGCCCCTCCTACTCAGCCCCCAGCACAGCCATCTTAGGGGCCGTAAAGATGCAGTGGTGACTGCCCATGGGTGGGGACCTCAGTCCCACTGTTTCCATTAGGAGGTTCATGGGCTTCTGACTTCCAAACACCCCTCCCCATCCAAAGTGTTTACCCCCACATCTGTTATATACCACCCCTTTATGCTGTCTTGTCTGTCATCCTACCCAACCTACCTCCCCAGATATACCCACTATCCCCACTAACATCCCAGTCTCACTTTAAAAAAAAGGATAATCTGTTCCCCCCAAAAAATCTCACCCCATACATAGCTGTACATTTTGCACACATGTCCACTGGACACAGGTAATTTGGTCTAACTGGCTTCACAACATGTTATTGTTGTCCTCACCCCCTCTGTCAGGGGTATGAGTGTCTAAATCTACCTACAAATTAGTGTATTTGCACATCTGTTGCTGTAGAAGAGATGGGCAGCTATGGACCTTCCCTACACCCATCCTGCACATCCCTGGCTATTTTCCCTACTGTCTTTCCCTCTTTGTGCCCCTTTTTCATCACTTTCCTTTCAACCCTTTTTCTTTTCTTTTAAAGAAATTAGCACGGGGGTAAGCGGGAGTAAGCACTTTTAAGCAGCAGTAAGCGGGTTTAATCCTGTTTGCATGGGGGTAAGCCATGCCTACACAGGATAAGCAATTTAGAGGCTTACTGAGTGTAAAAATATTTAGCCAGAAGTTAGAATTGCTTACCGTCACGCAAACCCATGCAAACCCACTTAAAATTGCTTAAAAGTGCCTTAATCACTCTGTATCCAATGGCCCTTGTTCTGCCCAGCAACAAAATAATCAGCCTTTGCAAGTCTCGATCCCAGGACCCTGCACACCATAGCCAAAGTGATTTGACACTAAGCCATGTCTGATATACAAAACCATGATGTTTTCACAAACATTTCATCCAGCACAGTCATTCAACAGTACAGGAATGTATTTATTCATGTAGATGTATGTGTGTGTACAGGTATATATATATATATATATATATATATATATATATATATATTTATATATATATATATATATATATATATATATATATATATCCGAGCTACACGCTCTAGGGACTTAAACCTTGTCACCACAATAAACAGGACATGCTGGAGGGATAGATTCCTGTCCCAGAGACTTCCCATACTCTGGAACAGGTTACCCATCTATGTCAAGCAAAGTTCTTCATTAGCACTCTTTAAGAAAAATCTTGATGAGTGGATGAGAAATAGGAAATACACCCCGGGGATCACTTCTGTACCTCTGCTCGACAGTGGCACAGGAAAATAACTTTCTTGGGTGGCGTAAGCCAGAGAACCTTGTTGGCTAGGCTTACGTAGGCCCTTGGGCCAATAGCCTAGTACCTACCCATGAACCTATATGTATGTATATATATATATATATATATATATATATATATATATATATATATATATATATATATATATATATATATATATATATATATATATATATATATATATATATATATATATATATATTTATAGCTACATATATATATATATATATATATATATATATATATAGATAGATATATACACATATATATATTATAGATATAAAAGAGAACGCAACAAATACATATATGACCAAAGGCACCGTTAATGGGGGTGAGGGGGCCCAAGATAAGTACCTCTTGTAATTATTGATATCA